>NC_084578.2:30425000-30652500 GCF_033978685.3 Nerophis lumbriciformis
CTTGTATTTCAAATCAATATTTACTTTTGAAATGAATTTAAATCAATTTAATCCATTCACATCCCCCCAAACAACACAGCAATTAACAATTCACATGCTTTTTAATAATAAAACCAAACCCCAGATAACAAAAAAATTATTAAAACCAATAATATAAAATGTACTAAAAACAACTACAGTAGTTTCATTACATCTGCCAGGAAGTACAGTATATGTAACAGGCGTAATTTGTTTGACTGTCATTAACATAACTCGAAAAGTTATGACACTTTCAGGAAATGTCAGATATGGAATAACAAGCAATTCGATTTTGGTGGTGATCTGAAACACTGTCTGGATTCAGGAGGTTTTAAAAATAATGATTTACCAGGGAGATAGAGTTCAGACCTCCGTTAGGCCCAGAGTGCTTGTCTAGCCAAGTAACGTAATGATGATGTACAGCATTTATCTTGGAGAATACACTTTGATGGTATCTCCTATGCCGTAGAAGCTCTTCATTATTGTCATTGATTAAGGTTTAAAAATAGTTTTACCACCCTTAACTGATGGTATCGCCTTTATCAACGCCTTCTGCTTAAGTATGGTGCATATTGTTGTAGCAGTGCTCTGTTCGTATTGCTTTGCCAAGTCGTGCACAACTCGGTCATGCATTTCCATGATTTCTTTCTTTATTACAATGAATATCATCCACTTCTTTTACTCAGCACTGTCCAAAGAAAATGAGTTTTACTTTATTTGATCCCAAGTTATTTCTCGCTAGCTGTTCTGCTAGTGAGACACTGGATGTTTTGCTTGGATCTTACGGGTTTCACTGTGACATTCACTAGGTCAACTAACTTTGGCTCGCATAATAACATAGCATTAAACAATATCAATTAGCAGAGACAGCTTGTATCCCCAAAAACTTGTGAGTTGGGGCATTCGTAAGCCAAGTGTAGTATTAAAACTAAAGCAATTTATTTCCGTAAGAAATAGTATAAATACAATTAATCAGTTACAGACACTCATAACTTTTTGAGAATAATAATTGGTAAAGACGGCGATAAGGGGAGAGGCACGATAAAAGAGTCACACGGACACTACTTTGTGAAGAGTTATTTCTTGAATTCGATAGTGTTTCTCACCCTCTTCATCAAAGTACTGGCTTTTGCAACTTTTGTTGGCTCCATGGCCAATAAAACAAAACCGAGATTGGGTCACCAGCGTGTGGGATTCTTTGTTTGAGCACTTGATTGCATGATATGATACGAGGGCAAACAAACTAGTTTGCTACAAGCAATGTTTGGCTGTGTAATAATCAAGACAGTATATAAAAATCAGGGCAAAATTTTAGCCAAAATGTTTATTGAAAAGTGAATCATCCGAAAACCGAGGTACCACTGTATATGTCAGTATTTTATGGGGATTGTCTGTCAGTTATTTAGCAACATAGCTCAAAAAGTAAAAGGCTGATTTAGATGACACTTTCAAAAAATGTCAGAAAAGAGATAAACATGATTTTTTTTTTTGGGGGGGGCGCGAATCACTGTCTGATTTTTTATAAGGATTCTTTACTACTGGTTTATAGGGGCTTTGCCCTCCAAGTGCTTTTCTAGTTAGTAATAGTATTCAACCTTTGTCTCTGTTTATCCATCCAGAACTTGCAGCTCTTCATGACAAAATCACAGCCGAGTCCACGACCCCACTTGAGTGTCTGGGCAAGGCTGTAGTTGGCTCTATACCATCCAGTGTCCTCCATAATAGCCAGTGTCATTCTGGAAAATACCCTGTTCTGGGTGTGAGAGCCTGTCATGGCCTCGTTCTGATTGGGGATAGGAAAAAAATAAAGCCACATTTTTAAAAAGGTTAAATAACACCAAGCATCAAATGAAGTGTAGTTACTTCCAACAGTCTCTTTTCCCAGTGATTGAGTTCAGTTCCAACCCCTCCTTGGTTCTCCAACTCCATTCCCTCTAAAATGGGACAATCGAAATGTTTTCTTGCCTCCTCCTGTGACCAATAAAAAGACGTTGAAAGTAGAAATTACAGTCTTCTACAAATGACTAAGAATTACACTTTTGATAATAATTTTGCAGTACAAACAATGAAATCTTAAGTACTGTATTGGTCAACCGACAGTTCTCTGAAATCAAAACACAAGTTCAGGTTGGATTTAGATTTTAGATTTAGATTTATTGGTCCCCGTGGGGAAATTCATTTTCAGTTTATAACAAGGTAAGTAAGCAACAAGGGCATGGAAGCACTGGCCAATTATCGAGGGAGGAATTCTAACATGAAAGAATCAGACATGACATGACATTTGTTTCCTTGCATAATTTATTTAATCTGCTTTGAATGGTAAATACTTCGTTTTTTAATAGGATATGATATCTGTAGGATAGGATAAGATAGGATAGACTTTTGGTAAATAATTAGTTTTTTAATAGGATAGGATATCTGGAGGATAGGATAGGAGTAGAGATGTCCGATAATGGCTTTTTTGCCGATATCCGATATTGTCCAACTCTTTAATTACCGATTCCGATATCAACCGATACCGATATATACAGTCGTGGAATTAACACATTATTATGCCTAATTTTGTTATGATGCTCCGCTGGATGCATAAAACAATGTAACTTTACCAACAATGTAACTTTTTTTGGTGGTAGCGGGGGGTGTATATTGTAGCGTCCCGGAAGAGTTAGTGCTGCAAGGGGTTCTGGGTATTTGTTCTGTTGTGTTTATGTTGTGTTACAATGCGGACGTGTTTGTCATTGTTGTTTGGTGTGGGTTCACAGTGTGGCGCATATTTGTAACAGTGTTAAAGTTGTTTATACGGCCACCCTCAGTGTGACCTGTATGGCTGTTGATCAAGTATGCCTTGCATTCACTTGTGTGTGTGTGTAAAAGCTGCATATATTATGTGACTGTGCCGCCACGCTGTTTGTATGGAGGAAAAGCGGACGTGACAACAGGTTGTCAAAGGACGCTAAAGGCAGTGCCTTTACGGCACGCCCCCAATAATGTTGTCCGCGTGGAAATCGGGAGAATGGTTGCCCCGGGAGATTTTTGGGAGTCTCCCGGGAAAATCGGGAGGTTGAAACCGATACCGAAAATTTCCGATATTACATTTTAAAGCATTTATCGGCAGGCCGATATTATCGGACATCTCTAGATAGGAGCAATAAAAGAGGAGTTTCTTACCACAACATGTGGTGTCACAAGTAGATGTACTTGATGTCGCACTATCATCCCACCTCTGATGTCCCACAGCCTGCTGACACTATTGATAACTGCCTCACTCCACTGGTACAGGCCCTGGCTGGTACAAAAGCACACAAAAATAAGTTAGAGATTTTAATAGTTTTAGACATTTTCCAAATGCCCTACGCTATTGATGATGTGTTGTTGCAATAGTAAGTAATGTCAAATTGTACTTAAAATATGCAAAACCTAACTGACAAAAACTGTATCATTAAAAAAAATTACAGTGCAGGTGAATAGAAACGTAAAGTAATAGTAATTCCAAAAAACATTTATATTGTACTGAAAAAAACAATTACAGGATGTTATTAATGTGCTGATGTACTAACATCATGTGGTTTATTCTGTACATATGTAGCATTATATACAACAAAACCTGTACATTTGGACTCCATCCATCCATCCATCCATCCATTTTCTACCGCTTGTCCTTTTCGGGGTCGCGGGGGGTGCTGGAGCCTATCTCAGCTGCATTCGGGCGGAAGGTCGGGTACACCCTGGACAAGTTGCCACCTCATCACAGAGCCAACACAGATAGACAGACAACATTCACACACTAGGGCCAATTTAGTATTGCCAATCAACCTATCACCAATGACTAATTTGAAAGACCGTATTGGTATAAGTATCCATTGTCAACATACAGTGCATCCGGAAAGTATTCACAGCACTTCACTTTTACAACATTTTGTGATGTTACAGCCTCATTCATAAAGGAAATTCATTCATTTTCATCCTCAAAATTATACACAAATATACCTCATGATAACCATTTTTTGTAGAATTGTTTGCAAATTTATTAAAAATAAAAAAAACAAGAAATCACGTGTACATAAGTATGCCTTTGAAAAAAAGTGAGATCATGTGCATCTTGTTTCAACTGATCATACTTGAGATGTTCCTACAGCTTAATTAGAGTCCACCTGTGGTAAATTTAGTTGGTCGGACATGATTTGGAAAGGCACACTCCTGTCTATACATAAAGGTCCCACACATGGCAGTGCATGGCAGAGCACAAACCAAGAATGAAGTCGAAGTAATTGTCTGTGACCCTCTGAGACGGGATTGTCTGGAGGCAAAAATCTGAGGAAGGGTGCAGAAAAATATCTGAGGACTTGAAGGTCCCGATGAGCACATTGGCCTCCATCATCTGTAAATGAAGAAGCTTGGAACCACCAGGACTCTTCCTTGAGCTGGGTGGCCGTCGAAACTGAGCGATCGAGGGAGAAGGGCTCTTGTCAGAGAGGTGACTAAGAATACGGTGGCCACTCTATCAGAGCGCAAGCATTCCTCTGTAGAGAGAGGAGAACCTTCCAGAGACACAACCATCTCTGCAGCTATCCACCAATAAGGCCTGTATGGTAGAGTGGCCAGACAGAAGTCATTTCTTAGAAAACATTTGCCCATAGACTCAGACCATGAGAAACAAAATTCTCTGGTCTGATGAGACAAATATTGAACCCTTTGGCGTGAATGCCAGGCATCATGTTTGGAGGAAACCAGGCACCGCTCATCACCAGGCCAATACCATCCCTACAGTTGAACATGGCGGTGGCTGCATTATGCTGTGGCAGCGGCAGGAACCGGGAGTCTAGTCCGAATAGAGGGAAATATGAATGCACTGCAATGTACAGAGACATCCTGGATGAAAACCAACACTTCCCATCCAACCTGATGGAGCTTTTTAAGAAATTTGCAAAATAAAATAAAATAAAAAACTTCTCACATTGTCATTATGGGGTATTATGTGTAGAACTTTGAGGACAAACATGAATTTATTCCATTTTGGAATAAGGCAGTGACATAAAAAATGTGGAAAGAGTTAAGCGCTGTGAATACTTTCCGGATGTACTGTATCACTTTTGTAATGGGGAAATACGTTAATGTGTCTTGTATTTACCGGCTGTTAGCATTTAAGATAGCTAGCAATTAACGCGATAAAAGTCTGTCTGAGGATCTGAGGTGGGTCGCGAATGGTAATATTTTTAAGAGTAAACTTTCAACATATTTTAAGCTTTGGTTTATTCGAAAACACTTTATTGTATTCCTTTTAATGTTTTAATTGTTCTACTTTATTGGCTGATTGTGTTTTGTAGGAGTGTATGGTCAAGACTATTTCAGTTGCTAAATGTGAACTGTATGTAAAACTTTGTGCTGTATCTTGTACGTATGAAAAGTGCTATACGGATGAAGTTGGATTCATTGATCAGAAAATCTTCCCAGTTTAGCTGTAGATAGGAGAAAATATATTCTCTTTTACAAACCCCGTTTCCATATGAGTTGGGAAATTGTGCTAGATGTAAATATAAACGGAATACAATGATTTGCAAATCATTTTCAACCCATATTCAGTTGAATATGCTACAAAGACAACATATTTGATGTCCAAACTGATAAACATTTTTTTTTTTTGCAAATAATCATTAACTTAAGAATTTGATGCCAGCAACACGTGACAAAGAAGTTGGGAAAGGTGGCAATAAATACTGAGAAAGTTGAGGAATGCTCATCAAACACTTATTTGGAACATCCAACAGGTGTGCAGGCTAATTGGGAACAGGTGGGTGCCATGATTGGGTATAAAAGTAGATTCCATGAAATGCTCAGTCATTCACAAACAAGTATGGGGCGAGGGACACCACATAGTCAACAAATGCGTGAGCAAATTGTTGAACAGTTTAAGAAAAACCTTTCTCAACCAGCTATTGCAAGGAGTTTAGGGTTTTCACCATCTACGGTCCGTAATATCAGCAAAGGGTTCAGAGAATCTGGAGAAATCACTGCATGTAAGCAGCTAAGCCTGTGACCTTCGATCCCTCAGGCTGTACTGCATTAACAAGCGACATCAGTGTGTAAAGGATATCACCACATGGGCTCAGGAACACTTCAGAAACCCACTGTCAGTAACTACAGTTGGTCGCTACATCTGTAAGTGCAAGTTAAAACTCTCCTATGCAAGGCGAAAACCGTTTATCAACAACACCCAGAAACGCCGTCGGCTTCGCTGGGCCTGAGCTCATCTAAGATGGACTGATACAAAGTGGAAAAGTGTTCTGTGGTCTGACGAGTCCACATTTCAAATTGTTTTTGGGAAACTGTGGACGTCGTGTCCTCCGGACCAAAGAGGAAAAGAACCATCCGGATTGTTATAGGCGCAAAGTTGAAAAGCCAGCATCTGTGATGGTATGGGGGTGTATTAGTGCCCAAGACATGGGTAACTTACACATCTGTGAAGGCACCATTAATGCTGAAAGGTACATACAGGTTTTGGAGCAACATATGTTGCCATCCAAGCAACGTTACCATGGACGCCCCTGCTTATTTCAGCAAGACAATGCCAAGCCACGTGTTACATCAACGTGGCTTCATAGTAAAAGAGTGCGGGTACTAGACTGGCCTGCCTGTAGTCCAGACCTGTCTCCCATTGAAAATGTGTGGAGCATTATGAAGCCTGAAATACCACAACGGAGACCCCCGGACTGTTGAACAACTTAAGCTGTACATCAAGCAAGAATGGGAAATAATTCCACCTGAGAAGCTTAAAAAATGTGTCTCCTCAGTTCCCAAACGTTTACTGAGTGTTGTTAAAAGGAAAGGCCATGTAACACAGTGGTGAACATGCCCTTTCCCAAATACTTTGGCACGTGTTGCAGCCATGAAATTCTAAGTTAATTATTATTTGCAAAAAAAAATAAAGTATATGAGTTTGAACATCAAATATCTTGTCTTTGTAGTGCATTCAATTGAATATGGGTTGAAAAGGATTTGCAAATCATTGTATTCCGTTTATATTTACATCTAACACAATTTCCCAACTCATATGGAAACGACAATCGAACCCTTTAAAAAAAAAAAAAAAAGATTGTGGAGGAGTTCAAGTACCTCGGAGTCTTGTTCACGAGTGAGGGAAGAGTGGATCGTGAGATTGACAGGCGGATCTATGCGGCATTTTCAGTAATGCGGACGCTGTATCGATCCCTTGTGGTGAAGAAGGAGCTGAGCCGGAAGGCAAAGCTCTCAATTTACCGGTCGATCTACGTTCCCATCCTCACCTATGGTCATGAGCTTTGGGTTATGACCGAAAGGACAAGATCACGGGTACAAGCGGCCGAAATGAGTTTCATCCGCCGGGTGGCGGGGCTCTCCCTTAGAGATAGGGTGAGAAGCTCTGTCATCCGGGGGGAGCTCAAAGTAAAGCCGCTGCTCCTCCACATGGAGAGGAGCCAGATGAGGTGGTTCGGGCATCTGGTCAGAATGCCACCCGATCGCCTCCCTCGGGAGGTGTTTAGGGCACGTCCGACCGGTAGGAGGCCACGGGGAAGACCCAGGACACGTTGGGAAGACTATGTCTCCCGGCTGGCCTGGGAACGCCTCGGGATCCCCCGGGAAGAGCTGGACGAAGTGGCTGGGGAGAGGGAAGTCTGGGCTTCCCTGCTTAGGCTGCTGCCCCCGCGACCCGACCTCGGATAAGCGGAAGCAGATGGATGGATGGATGGATGTACCGTTCGGGTTCGCAGGGGGTGCTGAAGCCTATGCCTGATAATTATCTGTCCATTATTTACCATGCACCACTAATCAATTTTTATCCATTTGTCATAGCAAAAAAAGCATACTATATATTTTCTCTTTGAATTGGGAAAGATATTTACTTCTATAAAAGTTGAAAACAAACTAAAATCACCTCTCATTAAAGGCAGGCAGGCCACTGGCGAAGCGAGGAGTCAAAGGTTTGCCGTCATCGTCACGGTAGAAAGCAAACAGACCTGCAGAAAAACCCTGATGGACAGATCGGTCATTAAGGGCAACATCTGCAAAATTCTTGTGCTGCTCAAAAAAGGTGCTTCAATTAATTCTGAACATAATTGTGTATTGCTGAATAATTCTATTTTGGGATTTTGACAAGTCAGCATACAAGAACAAAGAAGAAGACAGACATAAGAATAGTAAATGAAAGTTTCAAGATTTGGTGAGTTGTTGTATATACTGTACTAGTACACTATCGAATTTTCCGGACAATATAGCTGCACCCACTAAATTTTAGGGGAGGCTGTAAGCCGCAGATATGTACTGTGCAAAATGAGTTATTTACGCAGATATATTTTTTGTAAATGTTTATTTACATACCTTAATTGTTTACAATCTGTAACACAATAATTAAACGGCTGATCAAACAAAACCGAAGTCCTCGTCATGGACCTGAATGAAACAAACTCAATAGCTCCACGGTGACGTCTTAGTGAAACAATACAAACAGAATGTCATTTTAAGTTAACATTACTAACAGAGACACTCGTGAACATGTTAGCATATTAACAAATGCTAAAGATGCTAGCTTCATTACTTTGCGATAACGCGTACAATTGTGCATGAAAACACTCCTACAGACATAACACATTAGGTTTAGTAAGTATAAACAGTTTAAGTTATATTGTAAAACTTAGAATTGTTGCTTGGAGTTGATGGAAGTGAGCAAATCGTCCAAAAGATGGCGCCATAGCATAAACCATAACACACCATATCAGTGTGTTTGCTTGTTTTTTTGCAAAATGATTGCATTATGGCCGCCATAAAAGAAAAATCAATAAATTAGTCATACCTTTTAAAAAACGCAGGGTTTAAAATTTTGGAAAAAGAAGCGGCTATTAGCCCGGAG
The DNA here is from genome assembly GCF_033978685.3 of Nerophis lumbriciformis. NCBI lineage: Eukaryota > Metazoa > Chordata > Actinopteri > Syngnathiformes > Syngnathidae > Nerophis > Nerophis lumbriciformis. The sequence goes on from NC_084578.2 coordinate 30,433,900, forward strand.
TTTACGGTACTCACTATAACCTTTATAGGTTAACTTAATTTAAAATGTTCTTAAGTTTAAAAATGCACATTTCCAATTGTTAAATATTTCACTCATTTTTAACAAGGAGCTAAAAGACTTTGACAGCAGAAAGAAGGATGATGTACTGACCAGAGCATGAATAATCTCATGTTTGACGGTGGAGAGCATTCCTTCAAACTCCTGCGGCTGTGAGGTGATCATTGTGGGACACAAGTTGGCATAACCTGCAACAGGTCTGACGAAAAAAAACCCATGATAAATGGTCTGTACTTTTCCTCTCTTACTCCACCTGTCATGTACGTCTTAACATTTCCACTAACGTCACGTGTGGTACAGTCGTGAATGCGTGTACTGTGCCTCAACGCTAGCCTCCTACCTGTCCAACTCCGACTCCAGTTGGCAGTAAGCTGCGTAGGCCACAATGTTTTCCTGTCCACAACGCTCAGTGATGACACTGCTCACATAGAGTACAAAGTCAAACCCTTCCACACCTGGGCCATCTGGGGGGCCTGTGGGACCACAGGACTTCCCTGACTCACTGCACATCTTGCATTGCTAAAAGTGTAACACACAAGACAAGAATGAGGTAAAGTGTAGTTTTTTTTACATAATTATCTTGACATTGACAATTTGACAGTGTAGTGGTACAGCCGTCCCTCACCACAAAGAGCTTCAAATATTGCGGGGCTACACTACACCCCAGATTTTTTTTCACTTTTTTTAAAAGCATATTCTGTATATTTTTGGCTTTGACAGCTGATCACCGTGATTGAACTGAAATTAATCAAGATCAACGATCACAAGCATGTAATCGCCCAGCCCAACGCAAGGCTTCTATGTTTAACGAATGTCAGCGCCAAGTTTTGCGTTGATGGCACAGAAGTGTAGAGTGGCACAGAAGGTTCAAGACGTTCACAAAATATAGCCAGTTGATTTTCAGAATAAATGCTCCATATTTAATAATGTTACTTATATACTCATGGAAAAAAGCACCAAAATCAGGAAGAAAAAGACAAATCCAAGTAAGTCCAACGACCTTCTCCAGTTGGATTTTCTGCCTGATTGTTTAATTTATCGCACATACCAATTGTCACACACGATTTCATGTCATTTTATGAGGATTTGTCAGTGTTATCACTAGAGATGTCCGATAATGTTTTTTTTGCCGATATCCGATATTCTGATACTGTCCAACTCTTAATTACTGATTCCGATATCAATCGATACCGACATATACAGTCGTGGAATTAACACATTATTATGCCTAATTTTGTTGTGATGCCCCGCTGGATGCATTAAAAATGTAACAAGGTTTTCCAAAATAAATCAACTCAAGTTATGGAAAAAAATGCCAACATGGCACTGCCATATTTATTATTGAAATCACAAAGTGCATTTTTTTTTTTTAACATGCCTCAAAACAGCAGCTTGGAATTTGGGACATGCTCTCCCTGAGAGAGCATGAGGAGGTTGAGGTGTTTCGGGGTTGAGGTGGGGGGAGGGCGGGGGGGGTTTGTATTGTAGCGTCCCGGAAGAGTAAGTGCTGCAAGGGGTTCTGGGTATTTGTTCTGTTGTGTTATGGTGCGTCATTCTTGTTTGGTGTGGGTTGACAGTGTGGCGCATATTTGCAACAGTGTTAAAGTTTTTTATACGGCCACCCTCAATATGACTTGTATGGCTGTTGACCAAGTATGCTTTGCATTCACTTGTGTGTGTGAAAAGCTGTAGGTATTATATGATTGGACCGGCACGCAAAGGCAGTGCCTTTAAGGTTTATTGGCGCTCTGTACTTCTCCCTATGTCCGTGTACCACTACGTACAGCGGCATTTTAAAAAGTCATACATTTAATTTTTGAAACCGATACCGATAATTTCCGAACCGATACCGATAATTTCCGATATTACATTTTAAAGCATTTATCGGCCGATAATATCGGCAGCCTGACATCATCGGACATCTCTAGTTATCACTCCTACTGTCTGGCGGGGAGCAGCTGTGCCGCGTTGCGCACACAGCCTGTGTGTTGGGGACTGGTAGCAGGCAGAAACTTGCATCACAACGCATTGCAAATCCCAGTATGGCGACTTCTCCCACATCAGTGCAAAAATAAATTCTGGGTACGGCCAAAATCCTGTGATCAGTGACTTAAAAAAACCTGGCAATACATCATTGTGGCTTCTAAAGCCGACTCGTCTGTGCAACCCCTAGTGCCATGTTTGTGTTATTTTCTTTCATTGTGTTGTGGCGATCAATAAAAATATCCACCGTTTCCAGGTTAAGGCTGACGATGCTAACAACACAGCAGCAAATATAGGCGTTACGGTATATTCACTGCGACAAGCTTGTTCGCCAGCTTTTGGCAGAACAACTTTTCGATGCACTTCATCTTCAACTCCTGCCTCATCAATATCACATCTCCACTTTGGTGAGCCTTGGACACACTGTCAAAAGGCAAGGCGGATCAAGACTCGATGTGACTCGGAGCGCCACTTAATGCTAACAAGTCTGCTACGAGCTCTAAACTATGAGCAGCTGTCTGGACAATGCGAAGTGGAGATTAACTCTGCTGATGCACTTCATCTTCAACATCATCAGCTCCACATGACATTATTGAGTCTTTGATTGAGGGATGTGGGATAACAACACGGGACATGCAATGCTAACAAAACAGCTAATTGTCGTAGCTGCGACTGTTAAGTTGACTAACTTTTGGCAGAACAACACACATCCGTGGGAGCAATGACGCTTAGAGGATCCTCTGGGCTACCTGTGAGTACCGTACTCTAATCTACAGTAGAACACACTCAAGGCTACTATATTGGTTGAAATGAGTGTAAAGGTGACTATATGGGTGTTATTTCATGTTTTGAGCACTCTAATTATGTTAAAAATATATATATTCAGGAGTTTGTAAACAGTTTTTTTATGCTTTAACTGTGAAAATATTAGATTTTTTTCAAAATAATCCTACTTCCTGGAAATTCGCTTACAACGGTCCGCCCTGGAACCAATTGGCCGTGATCAACAAGGAACTGCACCGTACATTCTAATCACCCTCAGTAACAAACGATCTTGACTCTATACTGTTTGATCTCCATTATCGACTGGCGGCCAGTCCAGAGTGTAGTTTACCTTTTGCCTAAGTTTCATATGACATAAAAGTATGTTCCGATTCAAATAATACTTAATTAGTGTAACTATTGTTTTTCGCTTGCAATCACATTTTTTCATATAATCAATAAAGTTACGTTTGATTTAGGTTTGACCAACAAAACATTTTACTATATTCCTTAAAAATAATTAAATGGAAATAAAATGTGTTTTATTACAAGAGTCAGGCCACAGTAGAACAACCACAGACAGATGTTTAATATAAATAAATTGCATTATTGTTTTGTCTTCCACCCCCTGTCCTATCTACTCTTCAGAAAGACAAACGCATTGTCTTTTTCTTTTAATGTATTTATTCTCCTATTTAGATTTACCTTGAGTGTATTTTGTCTTGTGTTTATACAGTATGACTGTCAGTATATTTTCTTAATACAGCATGTCAATAAAAATATTTCTGACCTGTAAGTGGTGTTGGGGTATCAAAACTGGGCCACAACGTGTGACATCTGCACAGGCATTCTGGCAATAGCGATGTGGGTCATCCCTCCTCTTCAAATACTGGTTGGTTGCACATTGTCTGTCATGATATACACACAAGTGATGAACATTCAATTTCACGTTCAAATTAAATTAATATTAAAAATATAGGACACAGTTCCAATTCCCTACAAGTCAGTACAGTATTTGCTGTTGTTAAAAGAGTTATACGTGTATTATTCTGTCATTGAGTTGGGCTAAATAATAATAACAATATTGAGTTTTGCAGTTTTTTGTAAAACAATATGGAACGACATCATGATATCTAAAAGTTACTGAAACTTCCTTAATACTGAAATTATAAAAGTGAATTAGGTATACAAATTTAAGTTTTTTATGCTTTATCTGAAATAAAAAGGACAAAGAGTCACTTTTATTTGATTCATTGTTTTTTAAGATAATTTTTATCTGATATTTTTATCTCTGAATATATATTTTACTTTTGTTTCTAAATTAATGGTTTAAGTGTGTTTTTTTTGCTTTTATTCTTCCCTGTATTTTTAGCTATTTATGGTGTACAGCCCTTTGTTTCTCAACAATGGTTGTTTTTAAAGGGCTCTATAAATACCGTATTTTCCGCACTATAAGGCACACCGGAATATAAGGCGCACCTTCAATGAATGGCCTATTTAAAAATTTGTTCATATATAAGGCGCACCGCATTATAAGGCGCATAGAATAGACGCTACAGTAGAGGCTGGGGTTACTTTATGCATTCCGTAGTTGCGAGACCTGTTGTGGCTCAATATTGGTCCATATATAAGGTGCACCAGATTATAAGGCGCACTGTCAGCTTTTGAGAAAATTGGAGGTTTTTAGGTGCGCCTTATAGTGCGGAAAATACGGTAAAGATGGTATTGTACAGCATCAGGTAGGTTACAACCGTGATATTATACATAGTACACATACATGTACTATGTGTATAATAAGGTTCACATACCGTACCATTAAGAGACAGAACAATTCATATTTTCATGAAGAATGGCCCTCCATGAATCGCCACCTTAATGTGGTGGAGGAGTTTGAGTACCCAAATGATCCAAGGAGCTATGTTGTCGGGGGCTACATGCCCCTGGTAAGGTTTCACAAAGCAAACTGGTCCAAGGTGATGGGTCAGACTAAGAGCGATTCAGAAGACTCTTATGAAGAAAGGAAAATCGAGGAACCGCACCTCGTCCGGTCGAGGCGACACCGGGGCCCCACTCTGGACCCAGGCCCAGGGCAGGGGCTCGTCAGCAAGCGCCTGGAGGCCGGGACTTCCTCCACGGAGCCCGTGGAGGAAGTCTCTTTCAAGCCCACAGCCTAAAAGAGAGACGTGGAACCGACCCCCGCGTTGCAGGTAATAAGTCAGACTTGTTCCCAGTGGACGTTGTACTGCGCCAGGGCTGCCCTTTGTCACCGGTCCTGTTCATTATCTTTATGGACAGTTTTTCTAGGCACTGCCAGGGTGTGGAGGGTTTCCAGTTTGGTGGCCAGAGGATGGCATCCCTGCTTTTTACAGATGATGTGGTCCTGTTGGCTTCATCGGACTGGGACGTTCAGCGTTCACTGGGGCGGTTTTCAGCAGAGTGTGAAGCTGCTGGGATGAGGCCATGGTTCTTAGTCGGAAAGGGGTGGACTGCACCCCTCGGGTCGGGAGAGAAGTTCTGCCTCAAGTGAAGGAGTTCAAGTATCTTAGGGTGTTGTTCACGAGTGAGGGAAAAATAGAACGCAAGATTGACAGACGGATTGGTGCGGCGTCTGCAGTGATGCAGTCACTACACCGGTCTGTTGTGGTGAAGAAGGTCAGCGATTCACAGGTCAGTCTACGTTCCTATCCTCACCTATGGTCATGAACTTTGGACAATGACCGAAAGGACAAGGTTGCGAATACAAGCGGCAGAAATTAGTTTCCTCCGCAGGATGTCTGGGATCACCCTCAGAGATAGGGTGAGGAGCTCGGTCATCTGGGACAGACTCAGAGTAAAGCCCTTGCTCCTTCACGTCAAGAGGAGCCAGCTGAGATGGCTCCCTGGTGAGGTGTTTCGGGCATGTCCAGCCGGGAGGAGACCTCGGGGCAGACCTAGGACACGTTGGAGGAACTATGTCTCACAGCTGGCCTGGGAACACCTCGGTATCCCCCCTGTAGAATTAGAGGAGGTGACCGGGGACAGGGAAGTCTGGGCATCTCTGCTTAGACTGCTGCCCCCGCGACACGGACTCGGATAAGAAGCGGAAAAATGAATGGATGGATGGATGAACAATGGTTGACAGAGTTTTGTTTAGCAAATGTAAAACAGCGTGCTTGTCTAATCTACAGTAGGTCAGTGAGTAAAGTATGTGATGTAGAGCATCCTTTCACAGCATTTATGTTTTCATTTCATAATGTCAGATACACCAGAAATAAATATATAGTGATATACAAGGTGTAGATTAACAACATTTTTGGGAATTTTTTTAAGTTTCAATGCAAAATATGACAAAATACCGTATTTTCCAGACTGTAAACCTTGTTTTCAATGCTTCCAAGCTTATTCTTCACTAACGGCCATGATGTTTTGAATTCAACATATCGTATCATATTACACCGACAGAGACACTAAAAAGGTGTGTTATTGTTTGTGCTATGGCGCCATCTTTTGGAAGCATTTGCTCACTGCCGGTGCTGGGGGTTGAAAATGTACTTCCTGTTTCGTGCTTTGAACCGGAAATATAACCGTCCATTCAACCGTCTGCTTGAAAATATTCCTAATTCATCGCTCCAAGCAACGGTTGTAAGTTTTACAATATAACTAAAACAATACATATTTACAAAACCTTCCAATGTGTGATAGCGCTGCTCTCCTTTTTGTTTTGGGCTTAGTTGGTGAGAGGTTTGCTGTGGTGGCTGGGATGCATACCTGCTGAGCAAAATAGGCCCAACCCTGCGTTTCACGAATAAGGCTTTCTGGAGGTAGTCAATTGCCTGCGGAAACAGGTTATCCTGAGGAAACAGACAATGGAAGTATTTGTTACATTTCCAAATGGAAATATATCATTAACCTTGTTCACATCAGCTAATATTAGGTGTGTAACGGTAAGGCATCCTCACCGTTTAGTATGCACCTTGGTATAAGGGTGACGATCCGGTTACTTTTTGGTGCAGTAATGGTACAAAATACCCTAAAACTACTTAGCTAATAAACTAAAATCTTGAATAAAACAGATATGTTGTTATCTCATCTAAAGAAAGGGAAAAGTCAAGAAAACTATCACAATTACCCGATTAAAAAGCATTTTAAGGAGGATGATGCAAGTGAGTGATATTGTAGTTCTAAGTTTACCTGAACTGAAACGTAATCAAACATTTCCAGAAAACCTCTTACCTTTACAAGTCTTCTCTTGTCTGCGGGGAGCCTGTGAAGAAATAGCATTATTGGCATTGCTTAAACTGATGTTGGTTAACAACAAAAAGCCATCACCAGTGGAAGGGTAACATTTGTATCTGATTTAAACAAAAACATTGGTCTTATTTGACAAATTAAAATGATAACACTAGTTTTAGACTGCAGTATTGTTCAATTAGGGACACTTATTACATATGTATAGCACGTGTGCTATTGTGTGCTTAGCTGTTGTGTAGCTGCTCGCTCCTAGTAGTCTATAGTTTGTAGCAGCGGTGTCAAAGGTTTTATCCGGCCCGCGAGATGAGTTTGCTAAGTATACAAATGAGCTGAATGAAAGAAACTGCTGTTCTAAATGTGTCCACTGGATGTCGCAGTAGCAATTCTTTGTATACCCTGCCACTAAAGCGTGAATGACTTCAGAGGGGGCGGAGCTCTGTGTTGAATTAGAGGCAACACTTCCGTGTTTGAACGCTACGTACTTTATGTGAATTGTTACGTCCATGCCTTGATTGTCAACGATGTTGTTGGTAATGTTACCTGACATTTCTACCCATATAAATGCTTTTGATAATCTGCACATTTCATGTTTTACTTATGACTGGGGTCCGGGGACACATTTTCTGGGCGCCCATAAATATGCTAAAATTATATGTATCCCCTTCTAACTTAAACCATCCATCCATTTTCTACCACTTGTCCCTTGTTGGGGTTGCGGGGGGTACCGGAGCCTATCCTAGCTGCATTCGGGCGGTAGGCGGGGTACGCGTAATGAATTAAATGAGTCAGTTTGCATGTTCTCCCCATGACTGCGTGGCTTTCCTCCGGGTACTCCGGCTTCCTCCCACCTCCAAAGACATGCACCTGGGGATAGGTTGATTGGCAACACTACATTGGCCCTAGTGTGTGAATGTAAGTGTGAATGTTGTCTGTCTATCTGTGTTGGCCCTGCGATGAGGTGGCGACTTGTCCAGGGTGTACCCCGCCTTCCGCCCGAATGCAGCTGAGATAGGCTCCAGCACTCCCCACGACCCCGAATGGGACAAGCGGTAGAAAATGGATGGATGGATGGAGTCCAAATTCACAGGTTTTGCTGTATATTATGCTACATATGTACAGAATAAACCACATGATGTTAGTACATCAGCACATTAATAACATCCTGTAATTCGATCCTCTGACAGATTAAAAATTAACACCACTGAGAGCATTTTATAACACTGCCAAAACCACCTTTTCGACTGATGAACAAACATTATCATATAATTTATTCATTAAGTATAAAACACAACAGATGAAGATAGAATACTACTAACCGAAATAAGTAAGTGTAAAAAACAAAATCTGAAATTTGTCTTTATTTTTAAGTTATCATGCCATGATAACTTGACAATAGATTTTTTTCCCATGTGGCCCCTGAGCTAAAATTAGTTTGACACCCCCGAACTATAGGGAATATACCGTAAACATAGTCCAGTCATAACAAATATGTTTTCAGATAATGGACTGTCTCAGTACTCACTGGTCAACACTGTAGTCATAGATTATCTTAATTTTTAGATGAAGGTCATCAGAGCTTCGTTTCATCAAACGTTCAGGTTTCAGATACACATGATGGACCACCTAAACAAGACACAAGAAAATTCAAGTTCAAAGCAGGGCTATTCAACTCCATTGCTCAAAGGGGCAAAGTACCAGAGGACCTAAATGTATGGCTTCCATTGTTCCTACTGTACATGTACCTTGGTTTTTGTTAGTAATTCGATCCAAAAAGTTCAACGAAAACCGAACCGCACAATAATCAAGGCAGTAGTTCCCATTAATAAATAATGTGAATATAATTTATCCATTCCAGAATTCCAGACGTACCCCAGGGATCAATTAATGAGTTGCTTATGACATCACGTCTGCTTTGCTTTGTGGCAGCGTAATGCACATGGAGGGCAAACAAGCTTGAGCCTTGTGATAAATCAAGTGGAAGACGCGTTAGTGAATGAAGAGTTTGAGCTGAAAATGTTTCTTTGCTGTGCTGTTCTTGGGTGTTCCAACTGTTCATATCAAGAGATAGGAAAGAGCTTTTATAGAGTACCGAAAAAGGTGGTTCATAAAACGACAGTAAGAAAGAGAAAGCATAGTCAGGAAAATTACGCGTCAAACATGTCACTTTCATCTTGTGGAGTATGGTCGGTCCATGCTCGTTCGTGTCTGCAGCGATCACAAAGGTTTGTTTGAACATTTGATTTGTTTGAGAAACTTTCTGTGATACAATCAAGTTTATTCTTTACTATATTGTAGAGATGCGCGGATAGGCAATTATTTCATCCGCAACCGCATCACAAAAGTCGTCAACCATCCGCCATCCACGCGAACCAACATTTTATCAAAACCACACCCGCCCGCCATCCGCCAGTTTTTATATATCTAATATAGACGATGCAAGGCATTAGTGAGGTTAGAAAGCTTTTGCCTGTTAAAGAAAGGAGACTGATCCAATGTAGCAGAGACATTCAATGCGTGCCACGCATTAATATATCTTGGCCACGCATTAGTGGCTAAAATATATTAATGCGTGATAATATTATTTATCATTATTATAATATTATTGTCATTTCCATTAAGAAAGTGTTGACTATTGTTGCCAATGCCCTCAGATCAGGAGTGCGTTCCTCACAGTTTGTGTGCGCAGTTCCAGCAAGCAGAACGAGGCTTTTAAGAAGTTAAAAAAATGTTTTAGAAAGACTAGGCCTATATTTTCGTTAGGTAAAAAAAAAGTTCTGAATTTATTTCAATGAATATTAACTTGTTAACGTTATAATGCTCAAATAGGGACGAGGGCGGGGTGCACAGTGAAGCAGTGAACAATTTCGCGACAAAGCTGAACCTTTATTGATTGATCTGCAGCCATGACAAAATATCAGACAATCTCCATTGTCAACGACAGGCAGGAAAATAAAGATAAACACATAGCCTATGTTGTAGGCATAGGCTCATACGTTTTTAAGTTGAAATAAAAAAATAAATAAAAAATGTGCCTCATAAGCCTTAGGCTGTCAATCACGCGCACAAACTGAAATTATATAATAACATATGTATGTCATCTCTATTTAAACAAAAATAAATAAAATAAATAATAATAACAAATTACCTGCAACTTATTGGCCAAGGCAAATAGCTGAAGGGGGGAAATCAAACCCATCAGACTGCACTTTATCATCAAACTTGAATTATAATGAAAATAGACGGTCGCGATAAACAAAGCAGGCTAAATAGCCTTACATTGTCGCCAATCGGAGATGCGCTTCACTTGAAAGCGAGGCCAAATAATTATTCACACATAGTAGTATATCTCAAATAGAAAAAAAACACAATAAACAACGCAATTGCCTTAATTCCTTTGGATTGTAGTGCGCCCAAACAACACGTAACCATCAAAATTATTTAGCTGACCGAACTCAATATAGGTTAGACATGGGCTTATTTGGTATAGCCTATAGGAAACGTAGACTAATTCGTTTAACATATCCAACCGTATGTCTACTTACTTTTTTTTTTGTTAGCACTATGCAGGAATAAAATGGCATCTACAGTGCCAGGATTCATGCGAGAGCGCCTGGCCTCTAAAATGCGCCCTGCTGCACTGAAGGAGCGCTCATTCGCGGCACTTGTTGCTGGGACACGGTGCCTGATGAATAATTGACTGTTTCAAAGAGTGCTGCTCGTTTTTCGTATGTGGGTAACAACATTTAACTATGTATATATAATTACGAATTGGTTCAACCGCCAACCGCCCGCATATATTTAAAATCTATTTTTACCCGCCCGACCCGCGGTTTATCCGCGGACTCCGCGGTTGTGTCCGCAAACCGCGCATCTCTACTATTTAGGTAGTGCTTGAGCGCAGAACTAAGCGTAAACTAAGGACATTAGTTTGTTTGTGTTCTGTTAAGGTTGCTATGCCTGAATATAAATAGGAAGACCTCTGATTGTGGAAATAACCTAACGTAATTTTAAGTCTGAGTCCAACATTGTGATTGTTAATCAAATCTACCGTATTGTCGCTAAAAGTGTGCTTATTTGTACTTTTAATGTCGATTTTCATAAAACAGAAACATTAAAGCTTAGTCGTCGTCGTTGTTGTGCAGGAAATCCAAGTGGTTTATTCGAAGTGGATGACCAGGACTGGGCCCCTACGCTAAACCTAGGCAACAACAAAAAGTCTGAGGAAGACAAAATACGAGACGATCAATCCTACAAATTAACAAAAATAGGTTGTAGCAAAGATAGTTATAGCATTTGGAAAAGACAAAAACTTAATTTACACATGCAATTATGAGTCTTAGATCGTCCTTTAAAACTCTTACACTAAGATCATAGACTTAGCCGCTGGTAAAAAAAAAGTTGTGTGCCTCCATACTTTTGTGTTTCTTGAATTGGTTACTGGTATAGAAGGACGTTTGTGTGACCATATAGTTTGATATGTCTACATCCCTTATTTTGTGCAGATCGTTTCAAACCGGCAAGAAATCCTTCTTCTTTATGGCATAAGGATATAGGCCATCACTCTTTGCTAACTTCTGCCGGTATCTGGCCTTGTAATATTCGCTCACACGTAGACTAAGGCCTTGGTGATGTATAAATTTTATGCATAAATTCAAGTTTTTTGTTGCAGACGATTTAAAAAATAAAAATGTGATCTTTTCTTTTCTTGCTCCAGAATACTTATTGCCCCCAGGAGCTTCGGTGTGTAGCTTTCAGCCTCTTCTTGTAATTATGTGTTTAAAAAGCTGCACACATGTCAGGGTTTCCCCTACATGTAATTGATCGTGGCGCCCCACCACCGCAATATAAAAGCCCCCACACCTTAAACATGTTGTGGTTTTTTTATGTGAAAACAAAATAAAGTAATATATTCTATGGATGGATATATGTAGCCTATCATTTGCGCACCATTAACAAGTGATGCAGCGAAAATTTGGCCACTGAAAAAAAACTTCAATCACCGAAACAGCACACAGTGTGACGTCAGTTTCGCTGCAGTAAAGCGTCTCCAGACACAAGTAGAGACACCAGAAAAAGATGCAATATTTTTCTCTAGTCATTTTCTCATCACTAAAAGGATTGCAGAAGTCTTTACAAACTTTTAAAATTCTCGACAAAGTGCTGCCTGCGTTACATTGTTCTATAAGCAGCAACAATTGAAAAATAGAGCTAAACAATATAACAAAATAATATATATTAATACTAATTACTAATAACTCAGATTCATTTTTAAATGTATGTAGAATTATCTTTAAAAACATTTATGAATCAGCACAAATTATGCAAATTATATGATGCATTATGTTGACCACTCCCCTAGTCACGCCCCTACCACAACAAGTATATTGGCAATCTGGGGGAAAGCCTGCAGGGGTGTCCATACTTTCTACAGCAGACCTGGGCAAATTAAGGCCTGGGGGCTGCATGCGGCCCATTAAGCTTTTCAATCTGGCCCGCTGGACATTCCCCCAATTTTGTTTTTTTACATCTTTAAGATCGAAACTGTAGCTGTCATTATGATGTGCAGTGATGTTTTCAAATTACCGGAAGTCTTGAACTATACAAAGTATTTCAATGGTTGGAATCTGTGCTTTTGCATGATATACTAGTTACTATGGTAATTTAATTAGTTACTATGGTAATCTAAGTCACAGCAGCTCAGACGAGGCACCAATCACTGAGGGTGGGGAGCGTTTCCACAGAGCGTTTCCACAGAGTGTTTCCAGAGCGGCCAGCCTGAAATACGGGTATCAGGGACAGACGCGGAAGGAGATTTTTACAACAAAGTTCTGCAATAAAAGTGATATTATATCAGATTGTAGGTGGGGTTTTATTTTACCCTTGGCGTTAATATTTTGCTCTTTGTTGCATTTTTGTTGGGTTTTGCTTGTTTGTAAAATATGTCGATCGAGAGGGGGTGTGACGTTCATATCCATCCATCCATCCATCTTCCCCCGCCTATCTGAGGTCGGGCCGCGGGGGCAGCAGCCTAAGCAGGGAAGCCCAGACTTCCCTTTCCCCAGCCACTTCGTCCAGCTCTTCCCGGGGGATCCCGAGGCGTTCCCAGGCCAGCCGGGAGACATAGTCTTCCCAACGTGTCCTGGATCTTCCCCGTGGCCTCCTACCGGTCGGACGTGCCCTAAACACCTCCCTAGGGAGGCGTTCGGGTGGCATTCTGACCAGATGCCCGAACCACCTCATCTGGCTTCTCTCAATGTGGAGGAGCAGCGGCTTTACTTTGAGCTCCCCCCGGATGGCAGAGCTTCTCACCCTATCTCTAAGGGAGAGCCCCGCCACCCGGCAGAGGAAACTCATTTCGGCCGCTTGTACCCGTGATCTTGTCCTTTCGGTCATAACCCCAAAGCTCATGACCATAGGTGAGGATGGGAATGTAGATCGACCGGTAAATTGAGAGCTTTGCCTTCCGGCTCAGCTCCTTCTTCACCACAACGGATCGATACAGCGTCCGCATTACTGAAGACGCCGCACCGATCCGCCTGTCGATCTCACGATCCACTCTTCCCTCACTCGTGAACAAGACTCCGAGGTACTTGAACTCCTCCACTTGGGGCAGGGTCTCTTCCGCAACCCAGAGATGGCACTCCACACTTTTCCGGGCGAGAACCATGGACTCGGACTTGGAGGTGCTGATTCTCATCCCAGTCGCTTCACACTCAGCTGCGAACCGATCCAGTGAGAGCTGAAGATCCTGGCGAGATGAAGCCATCAGGACCACATCATCTGCAAAAAGCAGATACCTAATCCTGCAGCCACCAAACCGGATCCCCTCAACACCTTGACAGCGCCTAGAAATTCTGTCCATAAAAGTTATGAACAGAATCGATGACAAAGGGCAGCCTTGGCGGAGTCCAACCCTCACTGGAAACGTGTCCGACTTACTACCGGCAATGCGGACCAAGCTCTGACACTGATCATACAGGGAGCGGACCGCCACAATCAGACAGTCCGTTACCCCATACTATCTGAGCACTCCCCACAGGACTTCCTGAGGGACACGGTCGAATGCCTTCTCCAAGTCCACAAAGCACATGTAGACTGGTTGGGCAAACTCTCATGCACCCTCAAGGATCCTGCCGAGAGTATAGAGCTGGTCCACAGTTCCACGACCAGGACGAAAACCACACTGTTCCTCCTGAATCCGAGGTTCGACTATCCGGCGTAGCCTCCTCTCCAGTACACCTATAGACCTTACCGGGAAGGCTGAGGAGTGTGATCCCACGATAGTTAGAACACACCCTCCGGTTCCTCTTCTTAAAGAGAGGAACCACCACCCCGGTCTGCCAATCCAGAGGTACCGCCCCTGATGTCCACGCGATGCTGCAGAGACGTTCATATGTTGTCAATATTCAATGTTTAATTGTTTATACTTAGATATAGTGTAAATCCCACATTCTTTATTTTCATGTACATTCTGGGTGTCTCATTCAGTAAAAAATTTTAAATTACATTCCGTTTTTTTTAAGGCGGTCTGTCATAACGTTTTTTGCATTCAATCAGACATTATTGTGAGGTTTTGTATAAGAGTTCCTAAAAATAGATATACCGGCCCCCAGACAACATTTTTTTCTCTAAATATGGCCCCCGAGTCAAAATAATTGCCCAGGCCTGTTCTACAGCGATGTCCGCATACAGACAAATTGGAGGATGCGGGGGCCACTTGTAGATACATTTTGTACATTAAAGATACCAAAACCAACACAATGTAGGCCAATCTGAAGAAAACATCAACAACGGGTGTTATTCTGTAGGCCACAAAGTAAATGAATGTAATATCTAATCTAACCCCCTTGAGATATTCTTATACTTCTTCTTGTTATTATTTTTTTTACTGATATTATTATTCACCAACTAAGATCTTTCTGAGGGTGTTCAGCATACTTGAAAACATCTCCGGTCCCCTCCAAGGTTTCTCATTGTATCCCATTGGGTTCTTGCCCTGATGTGGGATCTGAGCCGAGGATGTCTTTGTGGCTTGTGCAGCCCTTTGAGACACTCGTGATTTACACAATTTCCCATGAGTGGGGAAATTGTGTTAGATGTAAATATAAACGGAATACAATGATTTGCAAATCCTTTTCAACCCATAATCAATTGGATGCACTACAAAGACAAGATATTTGATGTTCAAACTCATGAACTTTATTTTTTTTTTGCAAATAATAATTAACTTAGAATTTCATGGCTGCAACACGTGCCAAAGTAGTTGGGAAAGGGCATGTTCACCACTGTGTTACATGGCCTTTCCTTTTAACAACACTCAGTGAACGTTTGGGAACTGAGGAGACACATTTTTTAAGCTTCTCAGGTGGAATTCTTCCCCATTCTTGCTTGATGTACAGCTTAAGTTGTTCAACAATCCGGGGGTCTCTGTTGTATTTTAGGCTTCATATTGCACCACACATTTTCAATGGGAGACAGGTCTGGACTACAGGCAGGCCAGTCTAGTACCCGCACTCTTTTACTATGAAGCCACTTTGATGTAACACGTGGCTTGGCATTGTCTTGCTGAAATAAGCAGGGGCGTCCATGGTAACTTTACTTGGATGACAACATATGTTGTTTCAAAACCTGTATGTACCTTTCAGCATTAATGGTGCCTTCACAGATGTGTAAGTTACCCATGTCTTGGGCACTAATACACCCCCATACCATCACAGATGCTGGCTTTTCAACTTTGCGCCTATAACAATCTGGATGGTTCTTTTCCCCTTTGGTCCGGAGGACACGACGTCCACAGTTTCCAAAAACAATATGAAATGTGGACTCGTCAGACCACAGAACACTTTTCCACTTTGTATCAGTCCATCTTAGATGAGCTCAGGCCCAGCGAAGCCGACGGCGTTTCTGGGTGTTGTTGATAAACGGTTTTCGCCTTGCATAGGAGAGTTTTAACTTGCACTTACAGATGTAGCGACCATCTGTAGTTACTTACAGTGGGTTTCTGAAGTGTTCCTGAGCCCATGTGGTGATATCCTTTACACACTGATGTCGCTTGTTGATGCAGTACAGCCTGAGGGATCGAAGGTCACAGGTTTAGCTGCTTACGTGCAGTGATTTCTCCAGATTCTCTGCACTCTTTGATGATATTACGGACCGTAGATGGTGAAATCCCTAAATTCCTTGCAATAGCTGGTTGAGAAAGGTATTTCTTAAACTGTCCAACAATTTGCTAACGCATTTGTTGACAAAGTGGTGACCCTCGCCCCATCCTTGTTTGTGAATGACTGAGCATTTCATGGAATCTACTTTTATACGCAATCATGGCACCCACCTGTTCCCAATTTGCCTGTTCACCTGTGGGATGTTCCAAATAAGTGTTTGATGAGCATTTCTCAACTTTATCAGTATTTATTGCCACCTTTCCCAACTTCTTTGTCACGTGTTGCTGGCATCAAATTCTAAAGTTAATGATTATTTGCAAAAAAAAAAATGTTTATCAGTTTGAACATCAAATATGTTGTCTTTGTAGCATATTCAACTGAATATGGGTTGAAAAGGATTTGCAAATCATTGTATTCCGTTTATATTTACATCTAACACAATTTCCCAACTCATAGGGAAATGGGGTTTGTACATAAACTTTGATTGATTGATTCATGTAAGGGGGTCTATTTAAAAATCATTAAATAGTTGAAATACTTACTATATACTTGTTTTTCCTACAGAACAAGCCTATGGTCATGACCAATTACCTGCAACAGCCTGGATATTGATGTTAAAGGGAGGGTCAAATAATAATAGTTACCTCTTCTGGAAGAGGGACGCGGTGATTGCACGTCCTATGACAAGTCGCTAGATGAGCAAAGATGGCAGCAAAGATGACCATCAAGCAGGCACAGTCTGTGTTTATTTTCAGATCCATTCTCCAATAAAGACCACCGCGACTCCTCTGTCCTCAGTGCTCGATGCGTTCATTGTTGTGTGTATCAATCGAGACATAGCCGACTTTTTCGATGTGAGCCCTGCACTTTATTGCAATTCTTCATCTTGTTTTCATCCATCCATCCATCTCCTACTTCCGCTTGTCCTTCTTCATACTTTATTAGCAGGTTACCGCTGCATCTCGAAGCCGGAAGTCTGAGGGATTTCAGTGACGTCACTCTTTCGTCTTCTTTCGTTTATTGGCAGTTGGCAAGCCACTTTCTTGTGCACAATACCGCCACCTTCTGAGACGGAGTGTGCATGGAGCTGTTAAAAATAGTATATGCTTTGATTCAAAGCTGTCTACTTAAAAAAAGAATGCCTATAAATGTGTACTATATGCAGTGTTGGGTTGATTACTGAAAACCAGTAACTAGTTACAGTTAATAGTTACTTTATTTCAAAAGTAACTCAGTTACTAACTCAGTTACTTACACCAAAAAGTAATGTGTTACTGTGAAAAGTAACTATTTAGTTACTTTTTTTTTTTAAAGGTCCCATTAATGCCCTTTTATCCTTCATTTCAGTAATGTTATTGCACTGGAGAATAATACAATCTGTTGATAAACTTGACATGCATTTGCATCACTGAACTCTGCTAGTCCAGTGTTTTTCAACCTTTTTTTGAGCCAAGGCATATTTTTTGTGTTGGAAAAATGCGGAGGCACACCACCAGCAGAAATAAGTAAAAAACGAAACTCAGTTGACAGTAAAAAGTCGTCGTCGCAATTGTTGGATATGACTTTAAAGCATAACCAAGCATGCATCACTATAGCTCTTGTCTCAAAGTAGGTGTACTGTCACCACCTATCACAGCACGCCCTGACTTATTTGGAGTTTTTTGCTGTTTTCCTGTGTAGTGTTTTACTTCTTGTCTTGCGCTCCTATTTTGGTGGCTTTTTCTCTTTTTTTGGTATTTTCCTGTAGCGTCTGCTTTATTTTAGCAATCAAGAATATTTTAGTTGTCTTTATCCGTTTTTGTGGGGACATTGTTGATTGTCATTTCATGTTGGGATGTACATTGTGGACGCCGTCTTTGCTCCACAGTAAGTCTTTGCTGTTGTCCAGCATTCTGTTTTTGTTTACTTTGTAGCCAGTTCAGTTTTAGTTTCGTTCTGCATAGCCTTCCCTAAGCTTCAATGCCTTTTCTTAGGGGCACTCACCTTTTGTTTATTTTTTGTTTAAACATTAGATACCTTTTTAACTGCACACTGCCTCCCGCTGTTTCCGACATCTACAAAGCAATTAGCTACCTGCTGCCACCTACTGATATGGAAGAGTATTACACGGTTACTCTGCCGATCTCTAGACAGCACCGACACTCAACAACAACACATCATTTGCAGACTATAATTACTGGTTTGCAAAGAATATTTTTACCCCAAATAGGTGAAATTAGATAATCTCCCACGGCACACCAGACTGTATCTCACGCATACTTGCCAACCTTGAGACCTCCGATTTCGGGCGGTGGGGGGCATGGTGGAGGGGCGTGGCTAAGAGGGGAGGAGTATATTTACAGCTAGAATTCACCAAGTCAAGTATTTCATATATATATATATATATATAAGAAATACTTGACTTTCAGTGAATTCTAGCTATAAATATATATTTCTTTTATTGTGTGTATATAAATAAAATAAATACTTGAATTTCAGTGTTCATTTATTTACACATATACTTGTTGAGTTAAGGTTGAATTGTCCATCCTTGTTCTATTCTCTGTCACTATTTTTCTAACCATGCTGAACACCCTCTCTAATGATGCATTGCTGTGTGGCACGCACAAAAGTGCTTTCATCAAATGCACTAGATGGCAGTATTGTCCTGTTTAAGAGTGTCACAACATTGCTGTTTACGGCAGACGAACTGCTTTACGGCAGACCAAAACATGACTGCTGCTGTTGTGTGTTGTTACCACGCTGGGAGGACGTTAATGAAACTGCCTAACAATAAACCCACATAAGGAACCAAGAACTCGCCCTCAATCATTCTACAGTTATAACGTCATTGGGCAGGCACACCGTTTATATTGTGGGAAAGCGGACCTGAGTCCGCCTGAATTTCGGGAGATTTTCGGGAGATAATTTGTCCCGGGAGGTTTTCGGGAGAGGCGCTGAATTTCGGGAGTCTCCCGGAAAATCCGGGAGGGTTGGCAAGTATGGGTCTATTACAAACACCCACACACACCGCGGTGGCCTCTGCGGGGCTCCTCGAATGATTGGTCAAAAGGCACTCTCGTGACTCCAGGGCGCTATGACTGCTACCCACTTTGAGCTACTGCTATGTGTTTGCGGCGCTTCCTTGTTACCGTATTTTTCAGAGTATAAGTCGCACCTGCCGAAAATGCATAATAAAAAAAGAAAAAAAACATAAGTCGCACTGGAGCCCTATGAAAAAAAACTGCGACTTATAGTCCGAAAAATACGGTAGTTTTTCGGCGTGTAAAAAAAAAGCCCTGTTGTGCAGCATGTGGCTGCTCCACCTGTGAGAATTGTGGAAGGCTTTTACATCGCTTTCCCCACAACCCGGAAAGAAGACGAGTATAGGAAGTGAAGGTTCGCCGTCAACACTGGAGAGCCACTGATAACGTCTTGTTATATGGTCAGTGATGAGGTCAATGCATACAGCTGAAACTGTTCCCAAGGTTTGAACAAATAAATTCCGTGCATTCAAGTGAAACATTTCACAAATGTTCCTGCATGACATTGTGACAACAAAATTGCATTAGTGTCCAAATACTGGGGTCTTTTTTATGTTCATTTAAATTATGCAAGCGAGTAATAACCTGTGATTAATCATGGTTTATCTGAATTCAAGAGTGTGATGTAAGAATTTGACAGCACTATTTTATTTTCATGGAATCAGTGCAGAAATATACCACCCCTCGTTACGCGTCATCAGCCTGATTTGAATAAGCTACCCTGAACTTTGAAGTGTGGTAGAAACACAAACCACATAGGGCCACTAGAACCTTTAAGAAATGGCCGTATCTGTGGGTCAGTCCTGTCGCAATAGACACAATGAAATAAAATGTGTTTTTCAAATGGACTTCTCAGGGCGTTCAAT
Organism: Nerophis lumbriciformis; assembly: GCF_033978685.3. NCBI lineage: Eukaryota > Metazoa > Chordata > Actinopteri > Syngnathiformes > Syngnathidae > Nerophis > Nerophis lumbriciformis. The sequence continues at coordinate 30,453,982 of NC_084578.2, forward strand.
GGATGGCTTGGTTTCGTTGGCAAGCAGTCCAGTTGCGAATGATTGAACGCCCTGAGATGACAACGACCTGGATGAATGAGAACCTTCATAGGAATGAACAGGACATTGTTTATTTTGAAAGTAGACATAATAAAGAACATTAAAAAAGAGACATTAGAAACGACTTTTCAAATCTTGTGCCAAAAAGAAATATATTTACGCTTGAAGTTAATTTTCGAGTTGAGATGGTAATGCAACTCCTGTTCTGTTGGCAGTGCTGCAAAAGTGCTCACTCTCCAGTGAAGGTTGGATTGGCCACAGTGGTGGTGGCATTCTTGAACAGTGGATTGTCCGCCTGTTAACAGAGACGTGACCAAGACAAATTGATCTTTGAGTTTCCTCTTCTCAACATACAAAAAGGTATTACACTCGGAGTGTCCCGTGCACACAATAGCTCACCAGCTATAGAGACTTATTCAGTGTTCTTAACTGAACATTATTGCAGTCTAAAACAGTACATTAAATAACTATAGTTGCATTAGAAAGTATCCAGTAACAAACATGTCTGCATCATTCCACTTACTGTGTCAAGAGCTTGACTTTATGAATTATCGTGGCCACTAGGTGTCGCCAAAAAGGAATTACAACTCCAATTTAACTTAAAGACAGAGATAGTCTATTTCGAGTGGCTAATAATAAATAGGGTCGTGTTTTTCATACAGTGGAGTGGAGAGTGTTACTATACAACTTTTTCACTTTCAATACGATACCAATATTGGTGCCTTGAGACCAATATTAATCTGATTCGATATCAGCATGAATCATTCTCACTTTTATTATTTTGAAGTGTGGAATGTTAGAAAATGTTTGATTAAGTGAAAATAGTCAAACAGAGAACAAAGGTAGTTATGAAAAACCCTAACCTTAATGCATAAAGGTACATACTTGTATTATTGTATAGTGTGGAATGTTTGAAAAGGTTTAACCAAGTGAAAATACTCATAGAACAAGGGTACTTATGAAAACACTAACCTTATGGCAGATTTACATTTTGAAGTGGAATGTTTCTGTTTTGGCAACACCGTGTTGCCACAATAACAGTTGCCAATAATTCACAAGCTCAGTAAGTTGAATGATGCGTACACGTTTGCACTGGATACTTTCTAATACTCTTCTGCCTTGGAGACTTTGTATGTTTAAGTTATATGCAACCATATTTATTTGATATTTGTTGATATTGACAAATGTGGTGATTTAGACAGCAATATTGTTCAATTATAGACAATGACTATGTATGTCTAGCTTGTGTGCTATTTTGTGCTTAGCTGCTGGCTCCCAGTAGTCTATAATCTACAATATTTACCTTTTTTAAATGCCTTGACTAAAATAAAAGAAAATACCAACTTTGTGTTCTTATTAGACAACATTTAGATATTAACTGGCTGTTCAGCTTTGCATAGGTAAACACTCTGCAGGTGTGCTTGTGTCAGAGCTTATGTCGGACATTTTAGATGCACACCGGTATCATATCATATGTGGGCTTTGTACCGAGGATGTCGTTGTGGCTTGTGCAGCCCTTTGAGACACTTGTGATTTAGGGCTATATAAATAAAGATTGATTGAGATTGATCACATCATACTTGTTTTTTTGCTGCTACTTACCCGATATCTGAAATAATTATCGGTTCGGGACACCCCTAGTACCAATGTTATATGTTTGACTAATTTCACTTGATTAAACATTTTTCTAACACTGCACACTCCAAAATATTAAACATATGTATTATCCGTGCTGATATTGTATGGGATAAATATTGGTCAATAGTTTCATACATGTATTTGTAAGTGTGAGTGGTGGATGTGATTATACCTCTGCCCACTTGGATTTCTTCTTTTCATTTTCAAACTTCCTGAACTCTTTCAGGTCCTTCATGTAGATGAGTAACTTGATAAGCAATAACAACACGATGCCAATGAGAGCCACTGATGCAATGGAGCCTACGATGATGGCCAAGACGTTAGGTGGTTCTGGACATTCTAGAAAAAAAGTTGCATCTGGTATTAGGCAGATGTTCTGTATCGAGGTCCTTTTTATTTTTTTTTAAACCCAACTTAATAAATTGCAGTAGGTGTTGCCTTGTTCTCTTAAACAAGACTGTGTAATTCTATCCCCTAAAATTGCTAATGTTTGACCGGGGATGTGCATTTTGTATAGACTTAACACAGTAGCATTTGATATATTTTAATTTGTATGGTTTCATGTTGTCCGTTGTTAGAGACTGTAGTAAAAATGCTATGATCGATCGATCGATCGGCCAATATCGATTACTGCCTTTCAATGCCGTTCCTCTCTGGCTGACACTTTCTGTCTTTTTGGTTCCTTGGCTGACAGAAGATAACTGTGCATGTCCATACACAGTGTGGATCCACTCCCCTAATTTAATAATCATCAACTCCATTACAGCATACATGTTTTGCAAGTGCCATCACTGGAGGGCGAGGGTAAACATGTTACATGCCAAATAAGAGTCGGCGTGCTAATCGCTAAGACAAAGCCAATTAGCTAGCTTAAAACAACAGAAGAAATATGTGTTTGGTAAAGTTTAAGAAGTGTAGATGGAAGTAAGTAGAAATTGAGCAGCTAAAAACATGGCATTGACAAGTACAAAACCCCAAACCAGTGAAGTTGGCACGTTGTGTAAATTGTAAATAAAAACAGAATACATCCATCCATCCATTTTCTACCGCTTTTCCTTTTTCGGAGTCGCGGGGGGTGCTGGAGCCTATCTCAGCTGCATTCAGGCGGAAGGCGGGGTACACCCTGGACAAGTCGCCACATCATCACAGGGCCAACACAGATAGATAGACAACATTCTGCAAATCCTTTTCAACCTATATTCAATTGAATAGACTGCAAAGACAAGTTACTTAACGTTCAAACTGGAAAACTTGGTTATTATTTGCAAATATTAGCTAATTTGGAATTTGATGCCTGCAACATGTTTCAAAAAAGCTGGCAGAAGTGGCAAAAAACACTGAGAAAGTTGAGGAATGTTCATCAAACACTTATTTGGAACATCCCACAGGTGAACAGCAATGTTCCCTCTAATTTTTCATGTGTCTGAGCAAACGCTCAAACTCCCTGAGCATTCCTTGGACGACATGTGAGCAACATCAGACATGCACGCTGTCTCCACCCCAGCATCACACCTGTCCCAAAGCTGACATCATAACAAGTTCAATGTTTTATTAATCAAATAACAGCAGTTATTTCCATTATACTATTTTCTAATCTAAATGATTAATTAATCTAAATGGAAATTTAAAAAAAAGTTTTCAGGAGCTGTATGTTGTACGTCTTGGGGGTTGCTGTAAAATAATTTAAGACATGTACCCCTTCAGAGATCACTATTTGTTCCCCTTGAAATATTCACATTTAGCACAATGAGATGTGGGCTGTAGCACAAACATGGGATATAGTGGATAATGTTGCGTCTGTAAAATATATCATTACATACTTTTGATCAGCATTTATCTAATCTGGTAACTGCATTTCATGATTACTATGCTTGAATTAACATTCTTAATACAAAACCCAAAACCTGTGAACTTTGCACGTTGTGTAAATGGTAAATAACAACAGAATACAATGATTTGCAAATCTTTTTCAACCTATATTCAATTGAATGGATTGCAAAGACAAGATACTTAATGTTCGAACTGGAAAACGTTATTTTTTGCAAATACTAGCTCATTTGGAATTTGATGCCTGCTACAGGTTTTAAAAAAAGTGGCAAAAAAGACTGAGAAAGTTGAGGAATGCTCATCAAACACTTATTTGGAACATCCCACAGGTGAACATGCTAATTGAAAACAGGTGGGTGTCATGTTTGGGTATAAAAGCAGCTTCCATGAAATGCTCAGTCATCCACAAACAAGGATGAGGCAAGGATCACTTTGTGAACAAATGCATGAGCAAATTGTCCAACAGTTATTGTCAGTTGTATCAGAAAACCAAGAGTAAAACGAACTACAACCAACGCTAGCAATGGTTATACTGGTGAAAATAAGTAGATCATGCTTAGCAGCCTAATGTACGCCCAAAACTAAAGAGGAGACATTTTACCAAGGTATGTGTGTTGGCAATGTTCCCTATAATTTTTTATGTGTGTGAGAAAACACACAAACACTCTGAGCATTCAGTGGAATACAGACGAGCACACTGTGGCCATACCAGCAGCACATTTGTCTCAAACCTGACATAACAATTTAAATGTCTTATTATAATAATCAAGGGACAGTAGTCTTTTTCAAGAGATTATTTTCTAATATATGTGATTTGGCCCACTTAGATATTGTTTTTTTTAATCAGCTATGCACTATAGTATTTTATGCCTGGGTGGGGGTCCTGCTTTGGAAAGATTGTGTACCCCTTTCAGAGATCACATTTAGTTCCCCTTAAAACATTCACATGTTGCATGCGATGAAGTGTTTATTAACTTTCTGTCCGTAAAATAAATATTTTTATTAGCAATTCTGGAGTGCTGTAACATCATTTCATGATTAATATTCCAAAAATAACATTCTTAACAAATGACAGTAGAATAAGCACACTGATTGAGGAGTCATAGTAAAACCACCTGAAATTTACGCTTTACGTGTAGTGTTGGAGTTGTCCAACATTGTGTGTGGCCATAAATGCACCAGTGGCTACTTGCCATAGTGTATGTGTTGGTGGGTGGGGGGAGAGAGAGAGAGAGAGAGAGAGAGAGAGAGAGAGAGAGAGAGAGAGAGAGAGAGAGCGAGAGAGCGAGAGAGAGAGCAAGCGGCTGCTGTTCATATAACAGATGACACAGAGTTGCTTTTGGCTTGGTTTGTACGGTAGACAACGACCAGTTTAGCTAGATAAAAGTATTTTACGCATTGTTTTGGTGTGGTTATGGCCGACAAACAATTTCGCTAATTAAAGGGACCGATGTAATTCCTGTCCTCCTTTAAGTGTCTCCACAGACGTTACAATAATTTAACCGTGTTGACAAACATTGTTTATCTGTTGTGGCCGCCTTTCGTCACCTGTTACTCACAGTTGCATTGCAATATCATACAAAACAAATTATTTGTTTATTTTGCTTAGAGTGGGATTTGATTTTGTGCGCGGCATAGATTTGCTGTGCGCAGAGGACTCGTGAGCAGTGCGCAATTGCGCAGGTGCGCACCTTGGAGGGAACGTTGGTGAATAGGCTCATTGGGAACAGGTGGGTGCCATGATTGGGTATAAAAGCAGCTTCCATGAAATGCTCAGTCATTCACAAACAAGGATGGGGCGAGGGTCACCACTTTGTGAACAAATGCGTGAGCAAATTGTCGAACAGTTTAAGAACAACATTTCTCTACGAGCTATTGCAAGGAATTTAGGGATTTCACCATCTACGGTCTGTAATATCATCAAAAGGTTAAGAGAATCTGGAGAAATCACTGCACGTAAGCGGCAAAGCCAAAAACCAACACCTTCAATCCCTCAGGCGGCACTGCATCAAAAAGCGACATCAGTGTGTAAAGGATATCACCACATGGGCTCAGGAATACTTCAGAAAACCACTGTCAGTAACTACAGTTTGTCGCTACATCTGTAAGTGCACGTTAAAACTCTACTATACAAAGCCAAAGCCATTTATCAGCAACACCCAGAAACGGCGTCGGCTTCGCTGGGCCCGACCTCATCTAAGATGGACTGATGCAAAGTGTTAATGTGTTCTGTGGTCTGACAAGTCCACATTTCAAATTGTTTTTGGAAACCGTGGACGTCGTCGTGTCCTCCGGACCAAAGAGGAAAAGAACCATCCGGATTGTTATAGGCGCAAAGTTCAAAAGCCAGCATCTGTGATGGTATGGGGGTGTATTAGTGCCCAAGGCATGGGTAACTTACACATCTGTGAAGGCACCATTAATGCTGAAAGGTACATACAGGTTTTGGAGCAATATATTTTACCATCCAAGTAACATCTTTTTCATAGACGCCCCTGCTTATTTCAGCAAGACAATGCCAAGCCACATTATGCACGTGTTACAACAGCGTGGCTTCATAGTAAAAGAGCGCGGGTACTAGACTGGCCTGCCTGTAGTCCAGACCTGTCTCCCATTAAAAATGTGTGGCGCATTATGATTAATAAAATACGACAAAGGAGACCCCCGGACTGTTGAACAACTTAAGCTGTACATCAAGCAAGAATGGGAAAGAATTCCACCTGAAACGCTTAAAAAATTAGTCTTCTCAGTTCCCAAACGTTTACTGAGTTTTGTTAAAAGGAAAGGCCATGTAACACAGTGGTAAAAATGCCCCTGTGCCAACTTTTTTGCAATGTGTTGCTGCCATTAAATTCTAAGTTAATGATTATTTGCAAAAAAAGAACATTAAATATCTTGTCTTTGCAGTGTATTCATTTGACTATAAGTTGAAAAGGATTAGCATCCATCCATCCATCCATTTTCTACCGCTTATTCCCTTCGGGGTCACGGGGGGCGCTGGAGCCTATCTCAGCTACAATCGGGCGGAAGGCAGGGTACACCCTGGACAAGTCGCCACCTCATCGCAGGGATTAGCAAATCATTGTATTTTGTTTTTAGTAACGATTTATACAACGTGCCAACATCACTGGTTTTGGGTTCACCATTGCTTGTGTCAATGTGAACTTCCTCACGTCGCATTTGTCTACATGCATGCTGGTCACCTAGGTGTAGGCGAGTTCAAGCATGAATAAAAGTAAGTACTGCTGTAAGCCCAAATGATCAAAATCTGGTCCACAGGCCCCACCTCAACAAGTGCTATGAGATTTTATTGATTATTTTATTTTATCATTGTCCTAAATAAATGGATAAAATCTATTAAAATGTTTATTTGGAATCTTACCTCTCTGTTTGAGAATTTCAGCCCTGTACCTGTCAATTCCAACCAGCTGATCCAGTTTGAATTTGATCCAGCAGCCTTCCACGTCCTTTTCCTTGCACTGTTTACTCGAAAAGGTGAACTGATCCACCATGTCATGCAAAACGCTCTCTCCGCACACCAGACTGCAGTTCTTTTTGAAGGGACCCGAGTCAAAGCCGAGGCATTCGATGCAATTTCTGAAAGAAATAAAAAAAAAAAAAGATAAGTCCTGAAAATTTAAGTCAACTCACACAGGTGTTTGTGATCAGTCCAATGTTCTGAATGACTTCATTCCTTACAGTTTGATTTGACACGGGTCAGGACAACCAAGACATGTCTGACAATGTGGACGCTGGTATCCGTCTTTACACTCGCAACGGTTGCACTTGCAGATCCCTCTGCCGTAGCAAATGGTGTTGTTCAGGGTACGGCACCCCTCCTCTGACACGGTGCATTGGCATGCTGAGCCATCAAAGCCTGGGTAGCATTCACATTGGCCACAGTTGCACCTACCATTTCCTACAAGTTTATGGTAGAAGTGTGGTCAATGAAAGGAACAACGAGAAAACATGAATATGAATTAAAATGGTATGTATAACAATTGTAATTGTATGATGTATTCATCTTCACAATCAAAACCATCTAATTGATCGCCAGTATGCACCAGTCAAGGTCACAGCTAGCGAGGTGCATTCACAAACTTCAGAATTCTGAACACCGACATGAAAACACAAGCAAAATATTTGATTTTTGCACATTTTCTGTGTTCTGTACAATATTAAGTTTAGTTTATTAGTATGCTGCAGCTATTCTTACTGGGGACCATCAAAACTAAACATATTTAAAGAAAAAAACACAAAAACAAATTTTCAACAAAAAATATACATACATCAATCTGTTTTAATTTACATTTACATACTGTATATCCACATATACACTGATGCATGCACACACACACACACACACACACACACACACACACACACACACACACACACACACACACACACACACACACACACACACACACACACACACACTAATTGATGGTTTTGCTGTGATATATGACCATTTGTTGTAGGTTTATTTCATATTGGTGAACTTAGTTATCTTTATTTATACAATTTAAGTATTTAAGTGACAATTAGGTTCAACAACCCAGCAGGCACAAATCATTGATACAATGTTGAGCATGCATACATTTCCTTTAAAACTGACTTTGAAACAACGTTGCAAAACAGTTGTATTTGTAAATTGAGACAGTGTTGGTGTCTAACGTTGGATCCACGTTGTTGGTTGGGAAATGACCAAATTTCAATGGTCAAATCAACGTCAACCTGACATTGAATAAACGTTGTCAAAAAGCATGTTGCTTCAACGTTGTATTTGTGTTGAAAAATATTGGTTGGAAAATGACCAAAATCCAACGGCCAAATCAACCTCAGACCCCAGCATTGATTAAATGTCGTCAAAAAGCATGTTGTTCTAACGTTAAAGTTTAAGTTGCTCAACATCAGGACCTAATTCCACAAGTTCTCAACGTTGTTTTAATGTCTTGTGCCTGCAGGCAGTTCATAAAAATATAAAGACATTGTTTCAAACCAAATTTGTATGTTTTCCAAGTTTTAATTACCGGTTCGGGATACTGCTTTTAAGCACCGTTTTAAAAGTACCGATTGGGTTAAAATGTAAAACAATAACCATCTCTACTTTTGACCCAAATAAGTCGAAGAAAATGGATAGATTAATATGATCTATATAATTGTAGACTGGTTGGGCAAACTCCCATGCACCCTCAAGGACCCTGCCGAGAGTATAGAGCTGGTCCACAGTTCCACGACCAGGCCGAAAACCACACTGTTCCTCCTGAATCCGAGGTTCGACTATCCTGCGTAGCCTCCTCTCCAGTACACCTGAATAGACCTTACCGGGAAGGCTGAGGAGTGTGATCCCACGATAGTTGGAGAAGGCATTCGACCGTGTCCCTCGGGAAGTCCTGTGGGGAGTGCTCAGAGAGTATGGGGTATCGGACTGTCTGATTGTGGCAGTCCGTTCCCTGTATGATCAGTGCCAGAGCTTGGTCCGCATTGCCGGCAGTAAGTCGGACACGTTTCCAGTGAGGGTTGGACTCCGCCAAGGCTGCCCTTTGTCACCGATTCTGTTCATAACTTTTATGGACAGAATTTCTAGGTGCAGTCAAGGCGTTGAGGGGATCTGGTTTGGTGGCTGCAGGATTAGGTCTCTGCTTTTTGCAGATGATGTGGTCCTGATGGCTTCATCTGGCCAGGATCTTCAGCTCTCACTGGATCGGTTCGCAGCTGAGTGTGAAGCGACTGGGATGAGAATCAGCACCTCCAAGTCCGAGTCTATGGTTCTCGCCCGGAAAAGGGTGGAGTGCCATCTCCGGGTTGGGGAGGAGATCTTGCCCCAAGTGGAGGAGTTCAAGTACCTCGGAGTCTTGTTCACGAGTGAGGGAAGAGTGGATCGTGAGATCGACAGGCGGATCGGTGCGGCGTCTTCAGTAATGCGGACGCTGTATCGATCCGTTGTGGTGAAGAAGGAGCTGAGCTGGAAGGCAAAGCTCTCAATTTACCGGTCGATCTACGTTCCCATCCTCACCTATGGTCATGAGCTTTGGGTTATGACCGAAAGGACAAGATGACGGGTACAAGCGGCCGTAATGAGTTTCCTCCGCCGGGTGGCGGGGCTCTCCCTTAGAGATAGGGTGAGAAGCTCTGCCATCCGGGAGGAGCTCAAAGTAAAGCCGCTGCTCCTCCACATCGAGAGGAGCCAGATGAGGTGGTTCGGGCATCTGGTCAGGATGCCACCCGAACGCCTCCCTAGGGAGGTGTTTAGGGCACGTCCGAACGGTAGGAGGCCGCGGGGAAGACCCAGGACACGTTGGGAAGACTATGTCTCCCGGCTGGCCTGGGAACGCCTCGGGATCCCCCGGGAGGAGCTGGACGAAGTGGCTGGGGAGAGGGAAGTCTGGGCTTCCCTGCTTAGGCTGCTGCCCCCGCGACCCGACCTCGGATAAGCGGAAGAAGATGGATGGATGGATGGATAATTGTTCTTTTTGTCTTGGCAAATGGAATGTGATAGTTTTGCTATATAATCCTAAGTACAATATACATTACACTTTTTGTTTTAAAAACATCCATCATCATTGATTAGTTCATATTACTTTGTAATTTTTTATGGTCGAAGTTGATTTAAGATTTTATTTCTAAGGTGATAAGAAAATGTTTTGCCAAAAGTTTCCCTTGGTTTTGTACACTGTCTCGGTTTTATTGTGGTCAAACATTTAGTGTAACAAACTTGTTTGTTTGCTTGCATATCATTCCGCAGAACTGAGTGCCCAAATAAAGAATCCCACCTGTTGGGTACTCTCTTTATGTATTTTTTAGTACAACTAAAAGAAATTCCATCATGGGGCCAAAGAAAGTTGTAGCATATGGTCATATGCTCTAGGATTGCTGAGTAACGACACTGACTGTTTAACCCGTGCATGTGATTCCATTAGTTAATGTGGGAATAATTAAACATATTAATTGTATTTCCAATACTTCTCATTGAAAAACAGTTTTGAACCCTTGATTTCCCGATGTGCGACCAATATGTTAACTACCAGAGTGACACTGTACAGACAATGCAAAAATGCATGTTATTTAAAACTATGGATGAGTACTGAATTAGGTACTTTTATTGATATCGACCAAAATCTGGGTGTACTACTGAGTACCGATTCACATAGAATCAAACAGGACCATATTTTGATACTAGTGGCAGCTGATGGTCTTTCAAGTAGGGGAAGGTCATTTTTAGCTACCCACTAAACATGAGCACTGTTTCCAATAACTGATCCAATAATAAAAAGATGCTAGATTTTACAAGGAAAACATCACATAGAGGATTGTAAAGTTCTCCATATCAACGTGAAACAACAGACTGAAAATTGAAAACTGCTCTGGAAGTGGTTTATATTTCAAGTTTGCTGATTCACTCATTTTGCTTTCAGTCAAAAAAGGGGTTCAGCCTCAGACAGATCATCCAACCATAATGCGGAGGCTCAGCGTAAACGGGACAAAGTCGAGCATTTATCCAATGACTGTCTAGTTTGGCTGCAGTGTTTAATGCGCTATGACGCTACCACAATCGATGGGAAGAAAGTCGCCTCAGCTGTCGGCAGAGGAGCTGATTCTGTAAAAAAGTTGAATGCATTCTAGCGCATATTTAGTAAATAAAATGTAAACACAAAATAACATATTTGAGAGACTTTTTTTTTTTTTTTTTTACATTTTAGGTTAAACTGAGCTTCCCTTGCAATATTGTACCCCGCCTTCCGCCCGATTGTAGCTGAGATAGGCTCCAGCGCCCCCCGCGACCCCAAAGGGAATAAGCGGTAGAAAATGGATGGATGGATGGAGCTTCCCTTGCAATATTATAGCAATCGCCACTGGTTGAGTATCGTTATCGATTCCCAGGTACGGTAATTGGTACTAAAATGTAAAAAGTACTCATACTTCCTCAAAATGAAAGACATTACCTCCACATAATCTATTCTGGAACTTTTCACAATGTTCGTCGTCACATTCGCAGAAGTCACCGTGGTAACTGCTTCCACTTGCTGTGGTGTGGCACTGGCATCTGCCACACACACAATCTCCTCGACCCTCACAGTCGATGCCTTTCTCCCTCTGACAGGAAGACCTCTGGGTAGGCTCGTCCTTGTTGCGAATGGAGCACTCACAGAACTGACCCACGAAGCCTTGACTGCAACTAGATAAGAATTAGAGAAGACGTTAAGAACCCCCAAATTGCAAAGACTAGGAAACATTTTGGATTGCCATGATAGTTTTAGATTGGTTTGAGTTAACCTTTGAGTCATGCATGTTAGGCTTCACTACCAGATGTGTTGAAATTCTAGGCTAAATGTTACTGTGATCTCACGGCTTCAAAAAAAAGGTGCTATGCATCACATCCGGTCCAACTTGTGTATTGTCACGATTAGTGACAATACACATTTTGTATTATTCATGCACAGATTTGTTATCTAAACATGGAAGTGTAGCTCCACTCCTCTGAATGCAAGTTCTCCAACAGCAGGAATTTAAATTCTGTCAGGGATACACCAATGCACTGCAGGTAATTTTTTTTAATTGTAAATAAAAGCGTGTTTATGTCCATTTTCTGTTGAGCTGTTTAGAAGAGCATAATGTTTGATAAACATACCACTAAAGCATACAAATTGGTCAGTCATAGTTTAAAAAACAACAACATTATGTGTCTAAGGTACACCTATCATTGATGAAAAATTATATCTTTATACAATTAATGGCGATTAAATTTGTGTTAACTATAAACAAAATGCGATTAATCGCGAATAAATATTGTAATCCTTTTACAGGCCTAATTTTAAGTAATACTACAGATTCTGGTATCGATCAAATATTAACAGTTACAGGGCAGTGTTGTACAAAATGCTGATAGTTAAAATGTCCAAAATCATTGAAAGATAACATATTTGATTGCTATTATAATCAGTCAGTTAACACAGGATGGCGGTGTAACATATACCAATTACATTTTCAAATTATTTTCTTACTAAATTTTCTTACATACAATTTTTTGAGCAAAAATAAATACAATAGTGCAAAATAATTATTCACAAGCAAAAACTAGTATTGTCTCTGATTTAAACCCTTAAAATTGTTACGGCTCAGGCTCCTGCCATTGCCGCTCATCCGTCTGTGCGCACCTCGGGACACGCCCACGGGTGCGCACATCCAGGGACGCGCCGCGCGCGTCCCCGCCCTGCAGCAGCCACCAGCTGCAATCACTCACTGGCAATCTACACTCCTGGGTCTGATGAGGGCAAGCTCAATAAAGGACCAGTGGACCCAAGGATCGTCGCGGGAACTTAGCTTTCTCATGGTGTACCGTAAGCAACAAGCTTTATGCTATATTCGTGTTTCCTCTCCGTGCCTTGATTTGTCCTTTGTCTTCTCCCGTGTCCCCGCAGTACCCTCCGTCGCCTGGAAAGCGAGCTGTGCGTCTCATTTTCCCCCTGGATCTCCCTCTGGACTCTGACTGCTTCCTTCGTTCCTCGACCTCTTGCTCGCCCCTGGATTCCGACGCCTCTCTCTCGCCCCGGATAACCTGCCTGCCCCATGGACTTCCTCATATCTCGTTCAACACGTTGGTAACACTCACTTCAGTTAACTACACACATAGTCTTACACCACACACTCTTGTATTCTAGTTCACACTCCATTTCCTTAGTTTAGTAGTATTGTTTGTTATTATTTATATATATATATATATGTTGACTATATATATATATATATATATATAATAAATAATTGTATATACTGCCCCCTTGTGTCTGTTTGCCGTCACCTCCTCTCAGTAAACACAACAGTAAGTTCCCGCCAAAATTATTAAAGGACCTGACGGCACAGTTCCTTAGCCCCGCCCCCAGTGACTTTAGTTCCGCCCCCTGTGAATTTTTTTTTTTTTTCCCTGCCTCTTGCCCCATTCACCATGTCTTTTTCTTTTTTTCGCTCCACACCGGAGGAGTTGTCTTGTCCTGCCAAACTGTCGTGGAAAGGCATGTTTAGCAGTGATGTGAGCAAGGAGGAATTTACCCGTCGCCTGGACACCCTCCTCCCACCCTTAGTGACTGTTCCTCAGCCAGAGAGAAGCGTCTGGCATCCGCTTTCGGAGAGGGGGGGTAGTACTGGTGGCTGTGCTGATGGGGTGGCGCAGCTGCACCAAGACAGGCTACCCTCTGCCAGACTAATTCCACCTATCTTCCGCTTTTCCCAGCCGCAACCACCAGCCCCCTGGCTAGCGTCTGAGCTAGCACCTGTTTCCGAGCTAGCGTCTGAGCTAGCACCTGTCCCCGAGCTAGCACTTGTCCCCGAGCTAGCGTCCGAGCTAGCACTTGTCCCCGAGCTAGCGTCTGAGCTAGCACTTGTCCCTGAGCTAGCGTCTGAGCTAGCACTTGTCCCCGAGCTAGCGTCCGAGCTAGCACCTGTCCCTCGGCTAGCGTCCGAGCTAGCACCTGTCCCTCGGCTAGCGTCCGAGCTAGCACCTGTCCCTCGGCTAGCGTCCGAGCTAGCACCTGTCCCTCGGCTAGCGTCCGAGCTAGCACCTGTCCCTCGGCTAGCGTCCGAGCTAGCACCTGTCCCTCGGCTAGCGTCCGAGCTAGCACCTGTCCCTCGGCTAGCGTCCGAGCTAGCACCTGTCCCTCGGCTAGCGTCCGAGCTAGCACCTGTCCCTCGGCTAGCGTCCGAGCTAGCACCAGTCCCTCGGCTAGCGCCCGAGCTAGCACCAGTCCCTCGGCTAGCGTCCGAGCTAGCACCAGTCCCTCGGCTAGCGTCCGAGCTAGCACCAGTCCCTCGGCTAGCGTCCGAGCTAGCACCAGTCCCTCGGCTAGCGTCCGAGCTAGCACCAGCCCCTCGGCTAGCGTCCGAGCTAGCACCAGCACCTCGGCTAGCGTCCGAGCTAGCACCAGCCCCTCGGCTAGCGTCCGAGCTAGCACCAGCCCCTCGGCTAGCCTCCGAGCTAGCACCAGCCCCTCGGCTAGCCTCCGAGCTAGCACCAGCCCCTCGGCTAGCCTCCGAGCTAGCACCAGCCCCTCGGCTAGTCTCCGAGCTAGCACCAGTCCCCAGGCTAGCCTCTGAGCTAGCACCAGCTCCCAGGCTGGCCCCCACGTCTCCACCAGCTCCCAGGCTGGCCCCCACGTCTCCACCAGCTCCCAGGCTGGCCCCCACGTCTCCACCAGCTCCCAGGCTGGCCTTGACCTCTGCCCCTCTGCCGGCTCCGCCGACTCCAGCACCTCTGCCGGCTCCGCCGACTCCAGCACCTCTGCCGGCTCCGCCGACTCCAGCATCTCGGCCGGCTCCGCCGACTTCAGCACCTCGGCCAGCTCCTCAGCTACCCTCCTCGTCTCCGGCTTTGACGTCCGCTGCTTCCACGCCTTTGACGTCTGCCGCTTCCACGCCGCCGATGACGTCTGCCGCTTCCACGCCGCCGATGACGTCTGCCGCTTCCACGCCGCCGATGACGTCTGCCGCTTCCACGCCGCCGATGACGTCTTCCTCCACACCGCCGCCGACGTCTGCCGCTTCCACGCCGCCGCCGACGTCATATCCTCGTTTCCGGCGAGACGCACTATGGCGCCAATCACGTCTGCCTTCCCGACGGCCAAGATGGTGGCCGTCCCTTGGTCGCCCGCCTCGCCGGCTTCAGCGGCGTTCTTCTCGCCGCCGCCATCAGACTCGTCCTCGGTGGATTTGGGGACATTTGGGTCGGCGACCCACCACCAATTCACCCCTCCGCCCTCCCTTGATTTTTTTCCCTGTGCCTTTTGTGGTACGACCTGTAGGACATCTGGGAGCTGTCCATAAGGAGGGGGGTACTGTTACGGCTCAGGCTCCTGCCAACGCCGCTCATCCGTCTGTGCGCACCTCGGGACACGCCCACGGGTGCGCACATCCAGGGACGCGCCGCGCGCGTCCCCGCCCTGCAGCAGCCACCAGCTGCAATCACTCACCGGCAATCTACACTCCTGGGTCTGATGAGGGCAAGCTCAATAAAGGACCAGTGGACCCAAGGATCGTCGCGGGAACTTAGCTTTCTCATGGTGTACCGTAAGCAACAAGCTTTATGCTATATTCGTGTTTCCTCTCCGTGCCTTGATTTGTCCTTTGTCTTCTCCCGTGTCCCCGCAGTACCCTCCGTCGCCTGGAAAGCGAGCTGTGCGTCTCATTTTCCCCCTGGATCTCCCTCTGGACTCTGACTGCTTCCTTCGTTCCTCGACCTCTTGCTCGCCCCTGGATTCCGACGCCTCTCTCTCGCCCCGGATAACCTGCCTGCCCCATGGACTTCCTCATATCTCGTTCAACACGTTGGTAACACTCACTTCAGTTAACTACACACATAGTCTTACACCACACACTCTTGTATTCTAGTTCACACTCCATTTCCTTAGTTTAGTAGTATTGTTTGTTATTATTTATATATATATATATATATATATATATATATATATATGTTGACTATATATATATATATATATATATATATATATATATATATATATATATATATATATATATATATATAATAATTGTATATACTGCCCCCTGGTGTCTGTTTGTCGTCACCTCCTCTCAGTAAACACAACAAAAATCTTCCAAGGGAATTGTTTTCTGAATTTGTAAACAATAACAAAATTATAAAAATTAGAGATTTTGACATAATAAGAAATATCAATGTAATCCCCGTAGATTATCAATATGTATCTTTATTGTTGATATTTGTATCGATCCATCCAACCCTGTTTATATTCAAGAGTTCTGGCTTAGCATGGCGTATTGTCTCCTCCTACGGTGTGTAGTGTAGCACGTTTAGCTCGTCATCATCCTCCAGTGATAATGTTAACTGTAAGAAATGTAGTTTATTTGCCACCGTGGGGGGATAGGGACTCGAACTGTGGAAGGATGTCAGCCACTGGCTCGATAACGAAGACTCTACATTGCATAGAGGACGTGGTCCGGTCAAAATTGTTATCGAAGAAATACGTAAACAACAGAAGGTTCCTTGAAGTACTACCATTATACCAACCTTCCCTAAGTCAGATCAAAACACAAGTTCGAACATTTTGGCTCACATATTTGGCTTCTCAAAACAGTTTATTTGGTACTATACATTGATGGCAATTGATTGAAAAAAAAAAATTCAGAAACATATTGAATGATTCTTGGGTACAATGCATTCAGTACGTAAGGATTTTATAGTAAGGAAAAGAATAAATATGGAAACTGCAAATAATGTTTGGAGAGAGAGAGGGAGATGATAATGCAAAGCTTACCTGCAAATTCCACAGCTGATTCTTCCCTTGCCCCCGCAATGTGGGTGTTCACTTTCACTGGGGTTCTTACATTGACACTCACAGTTTGTGGATAATTCCACTGTCAACGTGTCTTTAATACCAAGTGGTCTGATAGAGAATGACTTGTTGTTAATGCACGCGTCTGCTGTTACTGTCACGTCGAAAGATATCTGCGGAAAAAAGGGTTTTTGAATAATTAAAATAGTAAAATACTAATTACCATAAGGGGAACTGCACATTTTTTGGAATTGTGCCTCTCATTCACAATCCTTATGAAAGACATGACGACGGATGGATTTTAAAAAAATGTATTCCAAATATTAAATGAATATAGATAAAAGTCCGCTTACAGCGGAGCCAATGGGCGCGCCACTATTCCTCCCGTAAAATTCGATAAATAACCATTCAAAAAGTGCCAACAATACTTACAATTTACATTTTGTGACCTGAATATTAACTAAGTATTAGTGATATTGTAGTTAGAAGTGCTAACACAGACAAACTATTTATAGCGGCGACATCACTTAATTTTTACATCATCGAGTGGTCTGCTGATTCTTCGCTTCCTTGCTCCTTGTAAATTTATTCTAGATCATAAATCATGCATCTCACCTGCACAGAAGAAGTCTGGGTAGGTATTCTAAAAAAGTTGGTACACTTTGACAGCCATTTAGGACCCGAAACCAGCAAGGACGACATGAAAAGATACTTGGTCCCTCTGCTGGACTTTCTGGCATGCCTTGTGGTACTTGTACGTAATTAGGATTACATGGTTATCATTCGGGCTGTCTGTGACTAAGGATTTTCATAGTCCAATCTGATTCATTAGATTTTGATCATGTGCAAAGCGTTTCTTTGCATGCTTGCATGTGTGCTAGGAGCACAGCTAATCGGTATAACCACAAATAAACAGATCCTTTTTGAGGCATGTGTACCTTAAAAAATCTACAACACTCAAATAAACAAATCAAAACAACTCTTGAGAATAAAATGAACTTGCTCAATTAGAATATTCACAGGTATCTTTACAGTAAGTAATTGTAAAAATGTACTGATATAAAAACACAAAACAATAGATTAGAATGTACTGTGATTAAATGCCTTAATGGAGATGAAGGAGAATGACTGATTGGAATAACTTATTATCAACTCCTTCTGCCCTGCTCTTCCATCTAGCTATCCATCCATCCATCCATTTTCTACCACTTGTCCCTTTTTGGGGTCGCTGGAGTCTATCTCAGCTGCATCCGGGCGGAAGGCGGGGTACACCCTGGACAAGTCGCCACCTCATCGCAGGGCCAACACAGATAGACAGACAACATTCACACTCACATTCACACACTAGGGCCAATTCAGTGTTGCCAATCAACCTATCCCCAGGTGCATGTCTTTGGAGGTGGGAGGAAGCCGGAGTACCCGGAGGGATCCCACGCAGTCACGGGGAGAACATGCAAACTCCACACAGAAAGATCCCGAGCCCGGGATTGAACTCAGGACTACTCAGGACCTTCGTATTGTGAGGCATATGCACTAACCCCTGTGCTGCCCGTCTAGCTAATAATCCAATAACAATCTTTGCACTTGCAGTGTGTCGAGCTATCCAGTGATGTCACCGCATATGTAAATGCGCTCACTGTTCCACTGGCTACGCCAACTACCAAAGAGGTATCTGAAGCTGCCACGTAAACCGAATGTTATCTCGCAACTATAAAAAAAACCCACATCGGAATAGAGACGGTTTGTATCTTGAAAAACTTGGTAGTTGGGACGCTCCTAAATAAGGGCACGCCTGTAAAACCAGATTATCCTTTCGCAAATACACAAAATTCACATCTTAGAAATGAAACATGAGCTGACCTTCTGTCCCACAAGGACGTTGTCACAAACTCCCTTGTTGTCCCCTTCTTGTCGTGCGTCTTCACATCGCGGGGTGTAGACAACTCTTACATTTTCAGGCAGATTATCGTGGGTTAGGGTAACTTTGGAGGACAACCTCTGGAATACAATTTGTTTTGGGGTAAAAACAAGTATTTGCTCTTAATAGGGTTAGGCATCGTTTAAATTTAGATGATTCCAGTTGGTCATCTGTATTGCACTTCACAAAGATTCTCAATTTTGAATCTTTTAAGAAGCAGGGTCTAAAATGTACTATAAATTTCTCACGAAGCTATTTTCAAGCAGTGTATAAATATCAATCCTCACAAGTTTAATGCAAATGTTAAGAAGTTTATTTCCACAGGGATACAATTCACAAAAGTTTAAATTTAGTTTTAAATATGTTAATAAAAAACACTTGCACACATCCTGTTGTTTGTGTTACAGACAGACATGTTCTGATTAAAGTTTTATACCACAGATTCAAATCATCCATGAATGAGGTCTGCTGATACCGATCACAGGTATTTACTGTCAAAAATGTTTGTTTTTTTACGGTGAGCTTTATTGACAGTGAGACTATATCAACACAATATTCAAGCTACGGTAGTTTCTTATTTTCTGTAGTAACGCGCTTCCATTTACACTTCTTAACCTTTACTGAGCACTTATTTCTTATGTTTTCCTTAAGCTAGTTTAGCATGCTAGCTTAGAAATTAGCTTGCCTGCTTCTACTTGTTCTTCCTCTGTGTGTAAAATGTTTAGTCTTCTAGCTATAATAATACATAAGAAATGTGGTTTATTTGCCACAATGAAGGAATATTGACTTAGGGAGTGGCTCCACACAATGTATTGAGATACATTTAGCCGCTTAGCCAACTCTGTAGCAGCTAATTCTTCCAGTCCGCGGACTAAGAAAATAGGAATCGACGTTTAAAAATGTATATAATAAAAACGGTTCTGGGAGAATCGGAATGTAAGGCCCGGTTACCATCGATGCCCAACCCTAGTTCTTAATCATGAAAAAGAAAATAGCAACAATTCAAAACTTACATTGTATGCACTTTCAATCAACTGGACAACATTGTTCGAATCGTGCGACAGAACTCCCACCTCAGATTTTGGAATCATCTTCGAAAGTTGCTAGGATTAAAGTCAACATTTGTTTTAGGAATCATTTCACAGCCACAACCATAGTACGTTATCAAAAGGCTATACTATGAATATGTGATAACATTTGTTTACCTTGTACATGTTTTCCACATCTTTTGTCACAGCAAAGATTGGTAGAATATTGTTTTCTTCCAACTGCATCGCGAGTTGACCAACAGATGGGTAGTCCTGTACATGAATACATTTAAAACGTACGTAATGTAGATTTTGTTTGAATATCAAACTCTGAATTACATAAAGGTCTGCAGAGTGGTTTCTATATGCACTGCTGCTACACCAAAGTGTCTGTATTTTGTGCTTCTGTGAATTAGTCCACAGGATCAATAATGTACCCTGACTCTATTCTATCAAATTTTCATTGTTAGCACCACAAATTGATAGTTTCTTTTATTTCACAAATAGTTTAGTTTTTGAGATGACAGCTCGTACTGGACCTCACTCTCAGCCCCTGGTTCCATTCCACCTGGGTCCTCCGAATGAGTCCAGTGCACTAGGCACCAAGCTAAAAGTCTGATCGAGTTGTCAAAGTGTCAGGGAGTGATGTTTTACCAAATTACCAGCGTACACTTGGTACAGCTGTACTTGGTTACACTCGTAGAAGCTCATGCTGCACGTGGACATTAAACAAGCAGAAAAACAAATGTTGTAGAACGTAGGTGTCAAAATCACGGCCCGGGGGACAGATCTGGCCCGCCACATCATTTTATGTGGCCCGCCAACGCCTGGAAATAATATGCATCAATAAAGTACTCACTAAATGCATCCTTTCTTTCCATTTTGACAGAATTTTTTTTTTTTATTGCATATATTTTTATTCAATAATATCTAATAATGTAACACTCACTATATTATTATACATTAAACAATTTTTTTCTTAAAATAAAAAATAATTAAATATTTGCTTGATTTATGTATGAATCTGTAATAACAATGTTGGTAATGTTAACAATGTAATGTTAGTTACATTTGTATGAATTTAGATTGGAAAGTAATTATCTGATAATAGTGAACCATTAGTTTCATGTTTCCTAACAATGTAACACATATATTATTATACATTAAACTTTTTTTGTAAACATGAAAATAAATACCTGATTGACAAATTATTTCAAATCAAGTTCGCCATTAAATTATACATTGTAAAAATGGTAACAGATTTTACAGTAAAAAAAAATTAAAATCGCTGCTCAGTGGCCAGAATTTTATCATATAAAACAACAGTGGTACCATTTTTTCTATTTAAAGTAATACACCACAAACACAACCACCATGGAGTTCATGATTAACACACAAACATTTTTGTAGCAAATTCCTAAAAACATTAGAGCGCTCCTGTTGTATAGAGGAACTTGGACCACTGTAAACACACTGACATTTTGGTAGCAAACAGAATACTGGGGTCATAACTTATGATTTACATAACTGACGCGTTCCTCAAGACACCCATTAGGGCCTCTCCTTTTTGACTGTTACAAATTATTTTGGTAATGTGATCTATGTAACTAAGATGTTGCTGTAGCTTGTTTATTACTTCAGATGCAGTCAGTAGTCATTAGTTCAACTTCTTTAGTTATAGTGTTCTTAAGTTTCCATTTTAGTTCCTCTCTTTTTCATCATTTTGGCCATTTAGCTGGTGTCGGTGTTTATTTGAGTCCAGGTTATTTGAATTCATCGCTGAACAGCTGTCATAGATATGATTTTTGAGCAGCTTTTTTGCATAAGGTCCTTATAATCAGCCAAAGCGCTCCTGTAACTTGACAAAATAATTAGACCAAAATCAATTGTCTACTGTAGAGAACGCTGGTTCTTTGGAATATACAAAACAGGACTAATAGTGAAGCGAGAAGTGAGGCCTCATGGTCCTTTGCTTTCTGTAAATGTACCCCCCCAACTTCGTTAAATAGCCCTGCCTTAGGTGTACCTGCCTGTCCTGCTTCTAAATGCCAACCCTTGTAGTGTGCCCACACATACCATCAGGTTGGTCTTGGTGTACAGGTTGTTTGTCATGTGACACTGCTCATCATTTGGCTCCAGAATGCCCGCCAGTTTTCCATCTCCGGCCATATGGAATCCATCATCCGTTGCCAGCACAAGTAGTCGAGTGCTACTGTTCCTCCAACCTATTTTACTCTAGCAAACAAAATGCAAGTTTAAATTCACTTTCACATAAGAAGATTGACACAACTTGCAAAGAATCTGGGTTGCATGACTAAACGACTCATTAGTGGCCACACATTCTGTGGATGGAGACAATGTTTGGGGGAGAGATGTTAGGACACTGTTGTAAGCAGACAATAGGTGATGACGTAAACCTGGCATTTCTAGTTTGACAGAGTTCGCTTCTTTCACAAGCCAGCAAGTCCTTCCTAACCAGAATTTGGACATCTTTGTCCTCAAAGGAATGTTCCTACTTCTTGAGATGCACATGAGCTGTTGACTGGGCCAAACAAACTGCACTCCTATGCTGTGCTATGCATTTGTCTAAGGGTTTTATGGTCTCTACATTGTGGAAGTCATTACTACACTAAACTGCAAATATAACATTACTTCCCAGTACAACCTTTATTAGTGCTGGGCGACACTGAGAATTTTGGTAACAATCTCCATCCATCCATTTTCTACCGCTTGTCCCTGGAGCCTATCTCAGCTGCATTTGGGCTGAAGGCGGAGTACACCCTGGACAAGTCGCCACCTCATTGCAGGGCCAACACAGATAGACAACATTCAAACACTAGGGCCAATTTAGGATTGTCAATCAACCTATCCCCCAGGTGCATGTCTTTGGAGGTGGGAGGAAGCCGGAGTACCAGGTGGGAACCCACGCAGTCGCGGGGAGAACATGTAAACTCCTCATACCAAGTAAATACAGGTATAATATTCATACTTGCCAACCCTCCCGGATTTTCCGGGAGACTCCCAAAATTCAGCGCCTCTCCCGAAAACCTCCCGGGACAAATTTTCTCCCGAAAATCTCCCGAAATTCAGGCGAACCTGAGTGACGTGTCGACAGCCTGTTTTCACGTCCGCTTTCCCACAATATAAACAGCATGCCTGCCCAATCACGTTATAACTGTAGAATGATGGAGGGCGAGTTCTTGGTTTCTTATGTGGGTTTATTGTTAGGCAGTTTCATTAACGTCCTCCCAGCGCGGTAGCAACACACAACAACAGCAGTCACGTTTTCGTCTACCGTAAAGCAGTTCGTCTGCCGTAAACAGCAATGTTGTGACACTCTTAAACAGGACAATACTGCCATCTACTGTACATGCATATGTGACAATAACATCTACGGCTTTTAGAGAGTGCAGTGCACAACTGCGCACACAGCAAGGAGACGAAGCAGAATGCATCATCAGAGAGGGTGTTCAGCATGGTTCGAAAAATAGCAGAGGTGGGTAGTAACGCGCTACATTTACTACGTTACATCTACTTGAGTAACTTTTGGGATAAATTGTACTTCTAAGAGTAGTTTTAATGCAACATACTTTTACTTTTACTTAAGTATATTTATAGAGAAGGAACGCTACTTTTACTCCGCTACTTGTATCTACATTCAGCTCGCTACTCGCTACTAATTTTTATCGATCTGTTAATGCACGCTTTGTTTGTTTTGGTCTGTCAGACAGACCTTCAAAGTGCCTGCCTTACTGGTGACGTTTCACTTCATTCCACCAATCAGATGCAGTCACTGGTGACGTTGGACCAATCAAACAGAGCCAGGTGGTCACATGACCTGACTTAAACAAGTTGAAAAACTTATTGGGGTGTTACCATTTAGTGGTCAATTGTACGGAATGTGTACTGTACTGTGCAATCTAATAATAAAAGTTCCAATCAATCAATCAAAAGTGTGAAGGACAAATATACTTGTTTTATTTCAACCGTACATCCCGTCAAAAGCCTCAAGACTGACCGCACATGAGGACGTTCCTGTCTTCACAATAAAAGTGCCGCTCCATCGCGCCTGCGCTTTCAAAACAAGAGTCTCCGAAAGCCAGCGCAAACAAGCTAGCAAGCTACGGAGTTTGACGCCAATATATTTCTTGTAAAGTGTATAAAAACGAATATGGAAGCTGGACAAATAGGATGCCAAAAACCCACCACTTTCATGTGGTATTAGACAGAAAGGAGGAACTTTTCTTCTCCTCCATTTGAAAACGTGGACATTATCATCACTACTGTCTGATTACAATCAATGCAAGTCATCAGAATCAGGTAATACACCAACTTATATTCTAGTCTTCATTAAAGAAAGGAATCTATATGTTAAACATGCATGTATATTCATTAAAACACCTTTAACATGTAAACAAAAACAGAAAAATAAATACATATAAATGATATACTGTATATATCAATGTATATATATATATATATATATATATATATATATATATATATATATATATATATATATATATATATATATATATGAGTGTGTATGTTACTAATCAGTTACTCAGTACTTGAGTAGTTTTTTCACAACATACTTTTTACTTTTACTCAAGTAAATATTTGGGTGACTACTCCTTACTTTTACTTGAGTAATAAATCTCTAAAGTAACAGTACTCTTACTTGAGTACAATTTCTGGCTACTCTACCCACCTCTGAAAAATAGTGACAGAGAATAGAACAAGGATGAACAATTCAACCCTTAACTCAACAATGATGAGTGTTATGTGTGTGTATATGTGTAAATAAATGAACACTGAAATTCAAGTATTTCTTTTATATATATATATATATATATATATATAAAAGAAATTACTCAATTTTCCTCAGAGTTGGCATTCGTATCGGTAATACTTCATACTTGCCAACCTTGAGACCTCCGATTTCGGGAGGTGGGGTGGGGGGTGGGGGGCGTGGTCGGGGTGGGGGGGCGTGGTTGAGGTGGGGGCACGGTGGGGGGCGTGGTTAAGAGGGGAGGAGTATATTTACAGCTAGAATTCACCAAGTCAAGTATTTCATATATATATATATATATATATAAAAGAAATACTTGACTTTCAGTGAATTCTAGCTATAAATATATATATATATATATAAGTATTTTTTTATATATATATATATATATTTATAGCTTAAATTCACTGAAAGTCAAGTATTTCTTTTATATATATATATATATATATATATATATATATATATATATATATATATATATATATATATATATATATATATATATATATATATATATATATATATAAAAGAAATACTTGACTTTCAGTGAACATGAGAGGAGTATATTTACAGCTAGAATTCAGTGAAAGTCAAGTATTTCTTTTATATATATATATATATATATATATATATATATATATATGTATGTGTGGGAAAAAAATCACAAGACTATTTCATCTCTACAGGCCTGTTTCATGAGGGGGGGTACCCTCAATCATCAGGAGATTTTAATGGGAGCATTCGCATACCATGGTTTATATAGGGCACAGAGTGGGTGGGTACAGGCTGGCCTAGGGGCGTGGTGATTGGCTCATGTGTTACCTAGGAGGTGTTTCCGTCTATGGCGGCATATATATATATATATATATATATATATATATATATATATATATATATATATATATATATATATATATATATATATATATATATATATATATATGAGAAATACTTGACTTGGTGAATTCTAGCTGTAAATATACTCCTCCCCTCTTAACCACGCCCCCCACCGCGCCCCCACCCCAACCACGCCCGCCCACCCCACCTCCCGAAATCGGAGGTCTCAAAGTTGGCAAGTATGAAGTATTACCGATACGAATGCCAACTCTGAGGAAAATTGAGTAATTTGCTGGACGTACAACATCAAGAAACTGCAACAAAAGTATTAATCTCATTGAACTAGTACAATCTCTCCAAACTATTATCGGTGTAATGTTAATTCCCTCTCTATATCTCTCTCTCTCTAGCGCTCAAGAGTTGGTGCAAAATTTACATCCCTACTGACTACGAGGGTTGCAAAATTCCGGGAATATTCAAAGTTGGAAACTTTCCATGGGAATTAACGGGAATATATGGGAATTAACGGGAATTAATGGGAAATTAATGGGAAATTAATGGGAATAAACACCGAATGCAACATGCTAGATCTTGCAGTATGATTATTAGCTAAAACAACCTGATTTAATTAAGTTAAGTTAAAGTTAAAGTACCAATGATTGTCACACACACACACTAGGTGTGGTGAAATGTGTCCTCTGCATTTGACCCATCCCCTTGATCACCCCCTGGGAGGTGAGGGGAGCAATGGGCAGCAGCGGTGTCGCGCCCAGGAATCATTTTGGTGATTTAACCCCCAATTCCAACCCTTGATGCTGAGTGCGAAGCAGGGAGCTAATGGGTCCCATTTTTATAGTTTTTGGTATGACTTGGCCGGGGTTTGAACTCACAACCTACCGATCTCAGTGCGGACACTTTACCCACTAGGCCACTGAGATGCAAATTCAGTAGAATTTCAACCCTTCACTGTGCATTCCTCCATCACATGTGCAGTGCATTCTTCCATCACATGCACAGATAATTCCCAGCATGCTACACACTACAGCTATTGAGGCCACACTAGTATTTGAGCCCAAGGACTTCATCCAGTCAGGTAAGTTTTGATGATATTACTGGGGTAAATATATTTGATCTATAGTATTTAAGTTTAATAGAGGTGTAATTGCTTGTTACTGTATGACTATAGGCTACTCCAGCAGACTTCCACTCAGGCTAGCTAGCTGTTCCTGTATTTGTTCAATGATTTTGGGGCCAATATTTTGAGCTAGCTAGGTTTATGTACCACCACAGTCTCATAATGAACCGAAAATATTTCTCCGTTAGCCGTGAGGCTAATTTTCTCTATGTTAAATCCCATTTATTTATGCTAACAACATTAGTCATCCGAATTTACCTTTTTTGTGATCTGTAAAGTTCAACTAGCAAATACTAAATCAAAACGTGTAGTTTCCTCTGCCTTCTGTTCTGCTAGCCATTCTGTTGTCATACAAGAATGTAGGTTATACCTTGATTTAGCATGCTGATTGAGTGTTCATTTATTAATCTAGCCTATTTCTATTCATTTGTCCATCAGTAAAATATTTTTAAAGACAACTCCAATTGTTTAGCTGACTATTTATATGTGTGTGTGGCATTCCATTAGTCTTTTACAAGAATAAATAAATACAAACAGAATAATGCCACGTACACCATCTGATGTGTGGAGACATTTCACCCCAACCAATGTAGGCGGAAAGCTACGTCAAAAATGCCACAAAGATGCAGCAGCATATAGACAAGTGTCCTATAATATATAATTATTGTAATTCCCCATTAATTCCCATATATTCCCAATAATTCCCATGGACGATGTCCAACTTTGAATAATCAAAAAATGGTCAATATTTCCAAACTTCCCGAGCTTAACTTCCCGTGGTAAATTTCTGGAAAGTTTCTGGAAATTTACCGGAAACTTTCCACCCCTTTGCAGCCCTACTGACTACTGACATTATTTGTATGTGTAATTGAAATTATTTTTGTTTTTTGTTTACATTTTGATATTTATGTTTTATTACATTTTAGTTATTTTGCAATAATTACCTTTTTCCTCAAACAATTGTGTGTCATAGAATGTAATAGGGTAATTATTTTTTATTTATATACTTACACATTGTTTTAGATTGTTGTATTTAGTTATAAAAACATGTTTTTTTTCTATGCAGTGTTTTCCATTGCTCTCATAATCTATCAACTAACTAAAAGCAATCCAACACAAGTATTCAATGATAGTGATCTTTCAAGTTAAAAGTATTGGCATCTGTATAGGCGATACTAGCCCTGTGTTTATTTTGTATTGGATCAATACCAAAACTCCCAGTATTGTTCCCTTTCCATGTTTTAAAATCAGTCCCTCCAGGATTTTGCAGGCTTTTTTGATGATTGTTGCGTTCTAAAATTTGCGGTAGCATTTTTATGAAAGTTGTGGAAAAAGTTGTAATGTTTTTTAGGCTTATTTTGTATTGTCATTAACATTGAATAAAGTTGTGATTTTAAGAATTTGTACCGGTAATCAATGTTTATAAGTGGAACCAAATACTGTATTGATGTTTTTCTTGTTTACACAAAACACACTTAAAAGTAGACATCAGATGGCAGTAAAAATACATACTCAGAGCTTATTGTCAAATGACTCTACAATAGTAATATTAAAAATACATTACAGTAATAAACACCGCCAAAGGCTTCCTTTTTGTCCGCTGTCTGCTTAGTCGTCCACAAGTTGCAAACATCCTCCTTATACAAACCCTGTTTCCATATGAGTTTGGAAATTGTGTTAGATGTAAATATAAACGGAATACAATGATTTGCAAATCATTTTCAACCCATATGCAGTTGAATGTGCTACAAAGACAACATATTTGATGTTCAAACTTAAAAACATTTTTTTTTGCAAATAATCATTAACTTTAGAATTTGATGCCAGCAACACGTGACAAAGAAGTTGGGAAAGGTGGCAATAAATACTGATAAAGTTGAGGAATGCTCATCAAACACTTATTTGGAACATCCCACAGGTGTGCAGGCTAATTGGGAACAGGTGGGTGCCATGATTGGGTAAAAAAACAGCTTCCCAAAAAATGTTCAGTCTTTCACAAGAAAGGATGGGGCGAGGTACACCCCTTTGTCCCCAACTGCGTGAGCAAATAGTCAAACAGTTTAAGAACAACGTTTCTCAAAGTGCAATTGCAAGAAATTTAGGGATTTCAACATCTACAGTCCATAATATCATCAAAAGGTTCAGAGAATCTGGAAAAATCACTCCCTCAGACGGCACTGTATCAAAAACCGACATCTATCTCTAAAGGATATCACCACATGGGCTCAGGAACACTTCAGAAAACCACTGTCACTAAATACAGTTTGTCGCTGTAAGTGCAAGTTAAAGCTCTACTATGCAAAGCGAAAGCCATTTATCAACAACATCCAGAAACGCCGCCAGCTTCTCTGGGCCCGAGATCATCTAAAATGGACTCATGCAAAGTGGAAAAGTGTTCTGTGGTCTGACGAGTCCACATTTCAAATTGTTTTTGGAAATATTCGACATCGTGTCATCCGGACCAAAGGGAATGCGAACCATCCAGACTGTTATCGACGCAAAGTTTAAAAGCCAGCATCTGTGATGGTATGGGCGTGCATTAGTGCTCAAGGCATGGGTAACTTACACATCTGTGAAGGCACCATTAATGCTGAAAGGTACATACAAGTTTTGGAACAACATATGCTGCCATATAAGCGCCGTCTTTTTCATGGACGCCCCTGCTTATTTCAACAAGACAATGCCAAGCCACATTCAGCACGTGTTACAACAGCGTGGCTTCGTAAAAAAGGAGTGCGGGTACTTTCCTGGCCCGCCTGCAGTCCAGACCTGTCGCCTATCGAAAATGTGTGGCGCATTATGAAGCGTAAAATACGACAGCGGAGACCCCGGACTGTTGAACGATTGAAGCTCTGCATAGAACAAGAATGGGAAAGAATTCCACTTTCAAAGCTTCAACAATTAGTTTCCTCAGTTCCCAATCGTTTATTGAGTGTTGTTAAAAGAAAAGGTGATGTAACACAGTGGTGAACATGCCCTTTCCCAACTACTTTGGCACGTGTTGCAGCCATGAAATTCTAAGTTAATTATTATTTGCAAAAAAAAAAAAAAGTTTATGAGTTTGAACATCAAATATCTTGTCTTTGTAGTGCATTCAATTGAATATGGGTTGAAAAGGATTTGCAAATCATTGTATTCCGTTTATATTTACATCTAACATAATTTCCCAACTCATATGGAAACAGGGTTTTACCTTTAAAAAATGTTTGTCCATCTAAACATTAATTAATGTTCATAAAAAAAAATGTGTGAACTGTTGAGAGCAATCAATAGTGCTAATTCTTGTTGGCAAATGAGAGACGATGAGAAATTATCATTACGCTTCAACGTTTTTGTCATGTAATTGCTAGGTCAGCATTGCAAATTAAAATATGTTCTTAGTGGTCTTACCGTGAATAAATAAAGCTTGGATAAATATATAAATACATGTCAACTAGGAAGTATACTATATTACCCAGAAGGCTCGCTTACTGAATAAGCTTAATATTGTTTATATTTTTAATGCTTACCCCACATACAGCCGCTTGCATCATGGCATCAAGACTCCCTTCAGGAGAATCCAAGTTCCCAGAAATGGACTGCGCTGTCACCACGTTTCTGAACTCGTCACTCCTTGGCGTCATACTAAGCACATGCCGATAGCCAAACGAAGCTTGACACTCATAATTCTCATCACACGGCTTCTGCAGCTTGTTCTTGTTGGTGTTTGTGTATGGAAGGACAGTCTTATCAACAAAGGCACCAAAACCTGCAGTTACAGGAATTTAAGTAGTCCCATAGTTAATGATTCCTCTAATTGCAACCCTATAAGTGTACAAGATAATTACAACGGTGATATAGAGAATGCAATATATTACCAATTTGAGCATGTTGAGTAATTTTATTTAGCGCAGCCAAAAGATCCTTCCCCAGTCCTTTAACATTTTCTAAGTCATCTCTCATGGAGAAAGACAGGTCCATCAGGTAGTAGAGATCAACTGGATAACCCTCAACTCTTTTAAACGAAACGCTGAATGTGGTTGGAAGCCCTGCGAACACAAAAGTAAAGGAAAAACAAAACCTGCAAAACCAATACACGTGAACAATGATACATATACATGGTGAAGACAGTAATGAGCATACATCGTGGAGGGGAGGGCCACTTTCGTGCTCTGCTATAAGTTTTATTTCATTTAATAGTGTTTCTTCCCTTTTTTATCAAAATGGTGGATTATTTCTTACCCAATGAAAAATCACAGAGACTTGAGTCACCAACTCATAGGGGTCTTGTTTGGTCACTCCATTCCGCGGAATGATACACACAATGTTCAGCTGTACGATAATTGTGACAAAATATGAAAGCCAAGGCAAAATTCTGGTCAACATTTTTGTCAAACACTGACTCATACAAAAAGTGGAGAGTACGAAAACCAAATCGTATACAAAACGGGGAGTATGAAAACTGAATCATACAAAAACTGGGGGAAATAAAAAATACATTTTGCTTTGAGTGTAGAGTACAAAAGCCAAATTATATGAAAAGCGGGGAGTGTGAAAACCGAATCATATGAAAAAGGGAAAGTACGAAAACCGAATCATAGAAAAAGTGGGGATTATGAAAAATGAATCACACGAAAAGTGGAAAGTACGAAAACCGAATCTTAAGAAATGTGGGGAGTAAGAAAACTGATACACACAGAAAGTGAAGAGTACGAAAACCAAATAATACGAAAAGTGGGGTGTATGAAAACTGATACACACAAAAAGTGTAGAGTACGAAAACCGAATCATAACAGAAGTGGGGAGTGTGAAAACCACGTCACATGAAAAGTGGGAAGTACGAAAAACAGAATAACAGAAAAAGTGTAGAGTACGAAAACCAAATCATATGAAAAGTGAGGAGTTTGAAAACAGAATCATGAAAAGTGGAGAGTACAAAAACCAAATGAAACGTAAAGTGGGGAGTATGAAAACCAAATCATATGAAAGTTGGGGAGTATGAAATCCGAATCATATGAAAAGTGGAGAGTACGAAAACCGAACGAAACGTAAAGTGGGGAGTATGAAAACCAAATCATATGAAAGGCGGGGAGTATGAAATCTGAATTATATGATAGTGGAGAGTATGAAAACCGAATCATTTGAAAAGGGGGGACTAATAAAAACGAATCACACGAAAAGTGGGGAGTATGGAAAGCGAATCATTTGAAAAGGGGGGACTAATAAAAACGAATCACACGAAAAGTGGAGAGTACGAAAACCAAATCATATGAAAAGTGGGGAGTGTGAAAACCGAATCATTTGAAAAGGGGGGACTAATAAAAACTAATCACTCGAAAAAAGGAGAGTACGAAAACCAAATCATATGAAAAGTGGGGAGTAAGAAAACTGATACACACTAAAAGTGTAGAGTACGAAAACCAAATCATACGAAAAGTGGGGTGTATGAAAACTGATACACACAAAAAGTGTAGAGTACGAAAACCGAATCATAACAGAAGTGGGGAGTGTGAAAACCCCGTCACATGAAAAGTGGGAAGTACGAAAAACAGAATAACAGAAAAAGTGTAGAGTACGAAAACCGAACGAAACGTAAAGTGGGGAGTATGAAAACCAAATCATATGAAAGGTGGGGAGTATGAAATCTGAATCATATGATAGTGGAGAGTATGAAAACCGAATCATTTGAAAAGGGGGGACTAATAAAAACGAATCACACGAAAAGTGGAGAGTACGAAAACCAAATCATATGAAAAGTGGGGAGTGTGAAAACCGAATCATTTGAAAAGGGGGGAGTAATAAAAACTAATCACACTAAAAGAGGGGAGTACAAAAACATGTATTTGATATTTCAGTATGTTTAAATATTTTAATTTATATCGGGAATATAAAATCAAACTCACCAGGTCGCAGTTTGAGACTTATCTTCTGTGGACTCAACTGAACAGGCTCTTGCATGTTGAATGAATTGGACAAAGATTCTGCCTTCACAATTTGTTGAACACTTGCAGGGTAGATGATTTCTTCTTCACGGCAACCTCGTTCCCTCAGCTTAGCTTGGGTTTCACAGCGTGCCGCCTCTTGCTCACCAGCTTTGGTAAAATTCTATACAGTAAATAAGAATTAGATGAGAATTTTCAAAAATATAATTTGAACTGCTTTTTTGTGCACTGGGTCATAAATATTCTAAAGTCAAAGCAAAATAAAGGAAGAAAAACGGCAACTGATTAACTTAGATGATCTCCCACTTTAGGTTACTACACTGTAAAAAACAATTCTGTAAAAAAACGGTCATCTACTGGCAGCTACGGCTGCCAAACGAAAACCATACAATTAAAGGAAAACATTGTAAACCAAATAATGATCAAAAACATTATATTTACAGAAATTTTCATGAAACGTTTTGCGCAAAAATATCGTAATTTTACAGATTTTTACTAAATTATTAAGATCAACCACCTTTAATAAAGTGCCGATGCAAACAGTTCTGCAGAAAAACACCTTTATTCTACAGAGTTTTTCCAAATTATTACGATCAAACACCTTTAATGAAGTGACAATGCTGACAGTTCCACAGAAAAATACCATTATTTTACAGATTTTTTCTGAATTGTTAAGATCAACCACCTTTAATAAAGTGACGATGCAAACAGTTCTGCAGAAATATACCTTTATTCAACAGGTAGATTGTTAGTATGGACATAGACTTTTATATAACAAGCTACATATTTAATGAAAGATAATTACTGTAATTTTACATGAATTTGAAAGTAATTTAAGAAAACAGAAAATGCTATGTATAATTAATTTTGTATTTTTCTGTAAAAAAAAAAATAGAAATATACATAGTTTGTCATTACTGGCACATTACTTAAAATAACAGGCGGATTGTTTATTTACAGATAATGTCTTCAATTCTACAGTTTTATAAACTATTTAAAAAAAATAGAAAAATTACAGTAGAAATTTAGAGTAAATTAAGCATAAAAATAGGATTTTTTTTTTAAAGTGTAGGCAAACATTCAATATGGCCACTGTTTATTTACCTTTAGCAGTGCAGATTTTAAAAGTTTAGTGGAGACTATACAAGCCATGGTATGAAATCTTCATATTGTTAAATATCTATTTATAACATATATACCTGGTATTACAATCAAAGTTTGATATAACGCAGTTGTTGTGGTCTATAAAATACAGATTGCGTTATTACTGAGCTCGCACTGTAGAGAAATACTTATTTTTTACCCTTTTTGTTGTTGTTGAAAGAATACAATAAAATGATCCCCTAACCAGACATGACGTGAATGGGGGATTTTTTGTATTTTTGGGAGGAATTTAGTAACTTCTAGTTTCTTCCGACAAAGAAAAAACAAATTTTCACCCTGCTGCTGCTTCACACTGTTGTCTGTGCTCCTTTGTCATCAAAGCTACTAAGTGCTATCTTTCTATTTTGTGTGCTTCTTTAAATATTTTATAGCCTTATTTAGTCCTTCACCAACACATTTTGTAGTTTTATCCAATTTACAAAGCACTTGCTCTTTTTGGTGTTTCACCGCTTCACTTTTAGCTAGCTAGCTGCTAACTAAGTTGCTGGCCCCTGCTCTAAAGACAGCAAGAACTCGACTCAGTGAAAAAAAAGTGGAATATGTACTGTACTGTGCAATCAACTAATAAAAGTTTCAATCAATCAAAAAGTCAATGGCACGATTGCGCAATATAGAATATTGGGTTACATTAGTCCGCGTTATATCAAACTTTGAGTGTACCGTATTTTTCGGATTATAAATCGCAGTGTCGCCGGGGGTGCGATTTATACTCAGGAGCGTCTAATGTGTGAAATTATTAACGCATTACCGTAAAATATCAAATAATATTATTTATCTCATTCACGTAAGAGACTAGGCGTATATCAGCAATCGTCACACACGTCAACCAATACAAATTTGGCGGGGGCGGGTCATGGCAGAAGTGCATTGTGAAAAAAAGATGCTACCTGCTACTACTTCCATACCTATGAAAATTGATCATTTCAACATTGGTGGTAACTTATAAAAACTGAGAAGGGCTGAACAAAAATGGCACCGAAAAGGAAATCCTATACTGCAGGTTACAAGCTGGGAGTAGTGAAATATGCAGCAGAAAACGGCAATCACTATTCTATATTGATTTTAAATTGCTTTTCAAATGTCTATTCTTGGTGTTGGATTTTATCAAATAAATTTCCCCCAAAAAATGCAACTTATACTCTAGTGCGACTTATATATGTTTTTTTCCCTTCTTTATTATGCATTTTCGGCCGGTGCGATTTATACTCTGGAGCGATTTATAATCCGAAAAGTACGGTATACACGTTTAATGTTTGCAGTTGATTGCCTGTTGCAAGCCAAATATTTTCTGTAGAAAAAAACGTTTTTTTTCTCTTTACACCAGTTCTGTCAAGAAGGGGACTATGGTGTGTTTGTTTTCCCGAGATGCAAGTAAAGCTGGACTTGACATGGCGTGAAGGTAAATACATATCTATTTAAAACACTAACAAACTACAAAAAAAAAGGAAGCAAACAAAAGGCGCGCACAATGGCGGAGAACAAACTTGAGTAATGAAACCAAACGACTAGCACAAAGGCAATTAACTAAGAACACAAAACAAAAACACTTACTGTGGCCTGGCATGAAGCATGAACTATAGTGGACATGAATATAATGGGTAGCAGTAGCATGGATGGATAGATACAAGGGTGTGTAGAGGGTGATGTCGCCAGGAAGACATCCTGGCAACTGGGAGCTTAAATAATAGTGACATGATTAGTGACAGCAGGTGCGTGACGCAAAATGTGAAAACGTGAGACAGGTGCGTGACATGAGGATGTGAACCAGGTGAAACTAATGGTTGCTATGGTGACAAAACAAACAAAAGTGCACAAAAAGTCCAAAAACAAAACCGAACATGACTAAAACAAAACATGATCACACAAACATGTCAAGTTCATCCTAAATCCAACTCAGCCAAACTAATGAAATGTTAGAAGGGGAATGAAGCAGTAACATACCAGCTGTTGGCACCAAGCACAGTACGGCCCAGATGTGACACAGTCATTGCAGGAGTTTATTATGGACTTGGAGCAAACCTCTTCTTTTTGACACCATCCTACAAAAAAGGACAATTGGGAATTGTAATTGTATCCCTCTGATAGCCAACGTCTCCTGCAATGGACATTTGGGTTTTGCATAACAGGGCTTTTTTTTCTGTAATCTATTCTTACGTCACAAGAAATGTCATGTTGGATGTAGAGCTTTAAGTGTCTTGCAAAGGTATTCGCTCCCTTGAATGTTTCGGCCTGTTTTTCACTTTTATAAGTCAAATTACAGTCAATTTAATTCAACAAAGACTTTGAAAAAAGGGCCTTTCATTTCAAAGTGAAAACCTTCATCCATCCATTTTCTACCACTTGTCCAGAGTTGCACAAATTGTTCTGGATTCGTTAAAAATACATAATATAAAGTATTTGCATAAATATTCACCCCCTTTAAAACGACTGACCTAATTCAACATACAGTAGATCCAATATAGCTAGTGAGATGGAGGTCACCTGCATGTGTCAGGCATACTTGCCAACCCTCCCGAATTTTCCGGGAGACTCCCGAATTTCAGTGCCTCTCCCGAAAATCTCCCGGGACAACCAGTCTCCCGAAAATCTCCCGATTTCCAGCCGGACAACTATATTGGGGGCGTGCCTTAAAGGCACTGCCTTTAACGTCGTCTCTCACCTGAAAAGGAGACTTATATATGTCCCCGTTATCCATAGGTTTATCTATAACCCATAAAGGAGGCAGGCACGGAACTATTTCTCAGCGTGTGTTTATTCCAGCCGGCACGTTCATACACTGACACACAACATCCGGATTCCCATCATGCATTGCTTCAAAACTACAGCAAGTTGTACTATCCAAAATTTCCAGCCGGACAAACAATATTGTAGGCGTGCCTTAAAGGCACTGCCTTTAGCGTCCTCTCACCTGAAAAGGAGACTATTACATATGTCTCCGTTATCCTTAGGTTTATCTATAACTCATAACACGGTGGCCGAATGGATATAGTCACTCATGAACGGTCAGAGAAGCACAAGGCTGGTCACAGCCCAGTATTATGGGCCACCTTGCAAGCAACATTCTGGTCTCATTTGCGGATGTTTTCAACAAATCCGTGAAGGATATGTTCCCGGATTCAGAGATCGCTCGCCAGTACTCAAATGGCAGAACAAAAGCTACTCAAATAGTGAAAGGTAAGTGTTATTTTTTTTTAAAGTAAGCAGCAAGTACAGTACAGTTAGTAGAACAACTGTGTTTTCATTACTGTTTACTGTACTATATATATATATATATATATATATAAGAAATACTTTAATTTCAGTGAATTCTTGCTATAAATATACTCCTCCCCCTAAACCAAACATGCTACTAAATGCTCAGTGTGCAACAGAATAAAAGATGCTTTGATTCAATCTTACCGGTGTGAAAATGTCGGGAACACACCAACAGGTGATGGCGTTAAAAGTCATGTATGACCGTCTCACGGCTTACTTTCCAGGCTTATTCACATAGTCTTGATTCGCTTCATAAACCGTTTTCCTTTGGCTTTGCTTTCACGCTGGAAATGAGAAAAATCGCACCAAATCCTTGTTTTTCCGGGAGCGATCATGACCACGGTTGTGGCAGTTAATGCCGCACAATTGCGCCATGTTGTGAACTTGATCCTGCAGAACTATCTAATTACAGGCCTATCTCCAAGATACCTTTTTGATCTTAAGTTTTAGAAAAAGTGGTTCACAGATGAGGTGGCGACTTGTCTATGGTGTACCTCGCCTTCCGCCGAATGCAGCTGAGATAGGCTCCAGCACCCCCCGCCACCCCGAACGGGACAAGCGGCAGGAAATGGATGGATGGATGGGTTCACAGTCAACTACTATCTTTCTCTGAGCTAAATGACATCATAGAGAAATTTCAACCATGTTTTAAATCCTGCCATAACACAGAGACAGCACTTTTAAAAGTTTTTAACAACTTCCTTTTAACTGTTGATTCTGATTTTGTCCTGTTGCTCCTTGACCTAACTGCAGCATTCGATACAGTAGATCACGCCACTTTTTTAAGACGGCTGGAGCGCAGCGTGGATATTAGGGATACTGCCCACACACAAATGGTTCTCCTCCTACCTAGCAACCAACTTGCATGCCAACGTTCTTCCTCACCTTCTCCCCTAAACTGTGACTTGCCTCAGGGCTCAGTAATAGTGCCTGTTTTCTCTGTATTTACTTCCCCTTAGACCTATTTTCATACAAGCCCCGTTTCCATATGAGTTGAGAAATTGTGTTAGATGTAAATATAAACGGAATACAATGATTTGCAAATCATTTTCAACCCATATGCAGTTGAATGTGCTACAAAGACAACATATTTGATGTTCAAACTGATAAACATTTTTTTTTTGCAAATAATCATTAACTTTAGAATTTGATGCCAGCAACACGTGACAAAGAAGTTGGGAAAGGTGGCAATAAATACTGATAAAGTTGAGGAATGCTCATCAAACACTTATTTGGATCATCCCACAGGTGTGCAGGCTAATTGGGAACAGGTGGGTGCCATGATTGGGTATGAAAGTAGATTCCATGAAATGCTCAGTCATTCACAAACAAGGATGGGGCGAGGGTCACCACTTTGTCAACAAATGCGTGAGCAAATTGTTGAACAGTTTAAGAAAAACCTTTCTCAACCAGCTATTGCAAGGAATGTAGGGATTTCACCATCCACGGTCCGTAATATCATCAAAGGGTTCAGAGAATCTGGAGAAATCACTGCACGTAAGCAG
Source organism: Nerophis lumbriciformis (assembly GCF_033978685.3). Lineage (NCBI taxonomy): Eukaryota > Metazoa > Chordata > Actinopteri > Syngnathiformes > Syngnathidae > Nerophis > Nerophis lumbriciformis. Next base: position 30,492,339 of record NC_084578.2, read on the forward strand.
CGAAGCCCGTGACCTTCGATCCCTCAGGCTGTACTGCATCAACAAACGACATCAGTGTGTAAAGAATATCACCACATGGGCTCAGGAACACTTCAGAAACCCACTGGCAGTAACTACAGTTGGTCGCTACATCTGTAAGTGCAAGTTAAAACTCTCCTATGCAAGGCGAAAACCGTTTATCAACAACACCCAGAAACGCCGACGGCTTCGCTGGGCCTGAGCTCATCTAAGATGGACTGATACAAAGTGGAAAACTGTTCTGTGGTCTGACGAGTCCACATTTCAAATTGTTTTTGGAAACTGTGGACGTCGTGTCCTCCGGACCAAAGAGGAAAAGAACCATCCGGATTGTTACAGGCGCAAAGTGTAAAAGCCAGCATCTGTGATGGTATGGGGGTGTATTAGTGGCCAAGACATGGATAACTTACACATCTGTGAAGGCACCATTAATGCTGAAAGGTACATGCAGGTTTTGGAGCAACATATGTTGCCATCCAAGCAACGTTACCCGGGACGCCCCTGCTTATTTCAGCAAGACAATGCCAAGCCACGTGTTACATCAATGTGGCTTCATAGTAAAAGAGTGCGGGTACTAGACTGGCCTGCCTGTAGTCCAGACCTGTCTCCCATTGAAAATGTGTGGAGCATTATGAAGCCTAAAATACCACAACGGACTGTTGAACAACTTAAGCTGTACATCAAGCAAGAATGGGAAAGAATTCCACCTGAGAAGCTTCAAAAATGTGTCTCTTCAGTTCCCAAACGTTTATTGAGTGTTGTTAAAAGGAAAGGCCATGTAACACAGTGGTGAACATGCCCTTTCCCAACTACTTTGGCACGTGTTGCAGCCATGAAATTCTAAATTAATTATTATTTGCAAAAAAAAATAAAGTTTATCAGTTTGAACATCAAATATGTTGTCTTTGTAGTGCATTCAATTGAATATGGGTTGAAAATGATTTGCAAATCATTGTATTCCGTTTATATTTACATCTAACACAATTTCCCAACTCATATGGAAACGGGGTTTGTAAAGTACAATGTATCCATCCATGATTTACAAATATACACACCATTTAAAACAAACACCAACTGTATCCTGTTCCTGAGTGTTCCACGCTCCAGACTTAACACTGGAGAGGAAAGAGCCGTTTCTGTAGCTGCCTCTAAATAATGGAACAATCTACACTGCAAAAAGTCAGTGTTCAAAAACAAGAAGAAAAAAAAAACAATTAGGGGTATTTTATTTGAACTAAGCAAAATTATCTGCCAATAGAGCAAGACAATGTGGCTTGTCAAGACTTTCCAAAACAAGTCAAATTAGCTAACCTCAATGATCCCAAAAATACCTTATAATACGTATATTCTCACTAATAACAAGTGCACTTTTTTTGGTAGGAAAAAAAAAGAGACCTTTTTGCTCAATATGTTGAAAAATATTCTTAAATTAAGTGCCATTATCTTGACATAATGATATGCGCTCAGCATTACATTTCTTGAAACCAGCAAACTAAAAACTAATTTATTGTTCTTAATGGAAAGGCAACAAGGCAACCGCTTGTTACTCTCGGGGACTCCTAGCCGCTCAGGCAAATCATATTGTCTAAAAATGAATTTTTCCATCGACAACATGACATCATCGCGCCAAGTGCGTGCTCTTTCAGTCAATTAGGGCGCATATATACAGCGCGGCCCCCGGCCAAAAATTTTTAAATTGTAATTTTGAAGAATTTATCTGAATGTGCATGAACTATCTCTGTTCAAAATTGTTAGAAATGTCACATGTTAAATGTTTAAATATTAACTGTCCGTTTACTGTACTGTGCCAACTGTACTACTATTTCAGTACCTTTTTTCTATTGTTTCATTGAAAATCAAACAGCAAAGTCCATTTGGCTGCCATCTGTTTTAATTATGAGACACAATTTTGTCAAAATCATGAATTTTTTTTTCATGCTTGAAATAAGAAATTATTACTTAAAAAAAAAAAGAAGCAGTTTTATACTTGTAAGTGTTGATGACACAGCTTTGCAAGAGTTGATATTCTAGTTTCAAGCATGTTTTACTCAATATAGGTCATCAAATCTTAGCAACAAGCTGTAACATCTTACTGAGATCATTTAGGACCAAAACCCTTAAAACAAATAAAAGACTCTAACATAAAATCTGCTTAGTGAGAGGAATTATATTATCAGACAGAAAATAGGCAATTATCACCTTTATTTGAGATATTTAATCTTATTTAGATTTCAGTTTTTTGCAGTGTGTGTACCTTTGCACATTAGGGCTGCTCAAACATTAGAGCGTTTTAAAACCTATTAAAAAACACATTTATTTTCTCAAGCATTCCACAAATAACAATTTGGTTTTAAATTGTTTACCTCAACAGTTTTTTGCTGTTATTGTATTTCTGTTTATTCTGTTGTTCACTGTTTTATTGATTTTATTATGTGCCCTGTGCAGCACTTCGGTCAACGTAAGTTGTTTTAATGTGCTATATAAATAAAGCTTGACTTGACTTGACTTGACTTGAACTTCTTACAGAAAAAAACAAAACTTAAGCACAGAGTCTTGCATTCAGCCATGTATTCAGAGTCCAGCAAGACACACAATGCAATGTGTTCCCACGTCACACTTTCAAGCCTTATTAGTGGAAAAAACAGCTGTTAGGATACAAAAAAAAAACCTTTTGTCAATGCCAACGACAGTCGGTAAAGTGGGCAGTGAGGTATTGTGTTGCAGAATGATCACTGTTGGACGACAACTACCAGCCCAAAATCAGTTGTTAGACTGTAATCACCCACGTTAGCATACCATGCAATTGTACAAAAAAATGGCACAAAAGGAGCATCTGTGACCAGAATGTTTCTAACTCCTGTAAAACTCAACCTCATTTTACTACTGTAAAATTCTGGTGACTGAGCTGCCAGTTTTTTTTACCCTAAAATCTATGCTTGTTGTTTTTACGGTGTATTACTGTAAATGGGAAACGGTACCAGAAGTTTAACGGTGAAAAACTTGGTATTTTTTTCTATTTACAGTAAAATTCTGGCGACTAAACTGCCAGTATGTTACCGTAAAAAACTGGTACTGTCTTTCCATTTACTGTATTATGTTGTATAAAACACTGTATATTTTCACTAAAATTGTGGTAGCTGAGTTGCCATTTTTTACTGTAAAATAAGATTTTTTTTTACAGTGTATGTAAAAAAATATACATAATAATCAAATTCATAGGGAAAATTCAAATATCGTGTGGCTCTCAATGTAAAGGAGTTTGACACCTCTGCTCCAAGGTATCAGTCATTTTACTTGAGTACAATTTTTTTGCTACTTTACCCACCTTTATTGCTTGCGAAACACAATGTCAAATACAAACCCCGTTTCCATATGAGTTGGGAAATTGTGTTAGATGTAAATATAAACGGAATACAATGATTTGCAAATCCTTTTCAACCCATATTCATTTTAATGCACTACAAAGACAAGATATTTGATGTTCAAACTCATAAACTTTATTTTTTTTTTGCAAATAATAATTAACTTAGAATTTCATGGCTGCAACACGTGCCAAAGTAGTTGGGAAAGGGCATGTTCACCACTGTGTTGCATGGCCTTTCCTTTTAACAACACTCAGTAAACGTTTGGGAACTGAGGAGACACATTTTTGAAGCTTCTCAGGTGGAATTCTTTCCCATTCTTGCTTGATGTACAGCTTAAGTTGTTCAACAGTACGGGGGTCTCCGTTGCGGTATTTTAGGTTTCATAATGCGCCGCACATTTTCAATGGGAGACAGGTCTGGACTACAGGCAGGCCAGTCTGGTACCCGCACTCTTTTACGAGGACGCCACGTTGATGTAACACGTGGCTTGGCATTGTCTTGCTGAAATAAGCAGGGGTGTCCATGGTAACGTTGCTTGGATGGCAACATATGTTGCTCCAAAACCTGTATGTAACTTTCAGCATTAATGACGCCTTCACAGATGTGTAAGTTACCCATGTTTTGGGCACTAATACACCCCCATACCATCACAGATGCTGGCTTTTCAACTTTGCGCCTTTAACAATCCGGATGGTTCTTCTCCTATTTGGTCCGGAGGACGCGACGTCTACAGTTTCCAAAAACAATTTGATATGTGGACTCGTCAGACCACAGAACACTTTTCCACTTTGTATCAGTCCATCTTAGATGAGCTCAGGCCCAGTGAAGCCGTCTGCGTTTCTGGGTGTTGTTGATAAACAGTTTTCGCCTTGCATAGGAGAGTTTTAAATTGCACTTACAGATGTAGCGACCAACTGTAGTTACTGACAGTGGGTTTCTGAAGTGTTCCTGAGCCCATGTGGTGATATCCTTTACACACTGATGTCTGAGGGATCGAAGGTCACGGGCTTCGCTGCTTACGTGCAGTGATTTCTCCAGATTCTCTGAACCCTTTGATGATATTACGGACCGTAGATGGTGAAATCCCTAAATTCCTTGCAATAGCTGGTTGAGAAAGGTTTTTCTTAAACTGTTCAACAATTTGCTCACGCATTTGTTGACAAAGTGGTGACCCTCGCCCCATTCTTGTTTGTGAATGACTGAGCATTTCATGGAATCTACTTTTATACCCAATCATGGCACCCACCTGTTCCCAATTAGCCTGTTCACCTGTGGGATGTTCCAAATAAGTGTTTGATGAGCATTCCTCAACTTTATCAGTATTTATTGCCACCTTTCCCAACTTTTTTGTCACGTGTTGCTGGCATCAAATTCTAAAGTTAATGATTATTTGCAAAAATAAAATTAAGTTTATGAGTTTGAACATCAAATATCTTGTCTTTGTAGTGCATTCAACTGAATGCGGGTTGAAAAGGATTTGCAAATCATTGTATTTCGTTTATCTAACACAATTTCCCAACTCATATGGAAACGGGGTTTGTACAAAATACAAATATAGGACATAAGTCCATTTTTTTGTCACACTACCGGGCGGGGCATTGCAACACCAAATGTTCACTTCCTGAAAATGTGTGAAGTGCAAGTGGGTTTGGTTCATTATGAATACAAACATGCATTCTTCACACTTATACTTTCAGCTCCGAAATCAAAATATGTGTCTCAAAAAGTTCAATTTCATTTATGGGTAAGTAGTAAAAATCTCTCTTATGGCAAATTGTTTAAACTTACCATTTGGAACCAACGACAGGAGGAAGAACAGCAGGAATAACGGCAAATGTCGACTCATGCCCTGACAAAAGTAACCAAAAATATGTCATTAATAAACATCCCATATCAAAACTGTCCTGCGTAATGTTAACAAAAATGGAGTAATGTGTGTTGTTTGTGTGTATAGCTTATTTTAATGTCAGCAGGCCTGATTTCATAACTAATGTTTCAACTTTCCAACCTTGACATTTTTAGAAAACCGGTGGTAAAGTGTTCCTTCGATTATCACAGGGATTACGTTCTGGAGTGGTACATTTTTGCGAAGCAAGGACACAATTTGTTCGATGATTAATATGAATATTATATGCATTTAATCACTCAATCAATCAACATTTATTTATATAGCCCTTAATCACAAATGCCTCAAAGGGCTTCACAAACCACAACGACAACCTAGGATAGGGGTCGGGAACCTTTGTGGCTGAGAGAGCCATGAAAGCCAAATATTTTAAAATGTATTTCCGTGAGAGCCATATAATATTGTTTAACACTGAATACAACTAAATGTGTGCATTTTTAAGTAAGACCAACATTTTTAGAGTATAATAAGTCTCTTATTCTTTTTAATAACATTGTTATTATGAAGCTAACCAATAGTAAATAAAATACTTCTTACCATTAATGCAACTTCTTGAACAGGTGCGGTAGAAAACAGATGGATGGATTAAAATGCATGAGAATGTTTTATATTTTGAACGTTATTTTTAACACTGTGATTGATTACCAGCGGAATTATTCATTACTTATCGTGTTAAGCAATGTCAGCTAAGATTTATCTGAGAGCCAGATGCAGTCATCAAAAGAGCCACACCTGGCTTTAGAGCCATAGGTTCCCTACCCCTGACCTAGGATCTGAACCCAAGAAAAAACTGAACCCAATGGGACAATGAGAAACCTTGGAAGGGACCGCAGTGCAATGGATGCCGCGTGAGTACAGTTACTAATCTGAGAGGCCAGTCCATAGGGAGGCCAGCTTCATCTTCATATGCTCCACGCAGCTGGTATCACACTTATAAACACTTTATATGCTCCTAAAACACTTCACACACTTCACATTACTCACTTGTGTAATTGTTTGGTTGTCAAATGTTAAGGTGGTATTATTAAATAAATGTCGGTGTTTAGTAGGACAAATAATCAGCATTTCCGTTTTCTTAGTGTTGAGTTGCAAAAAGTTAGCAGACATCAATTGTTTAATTTCATTAAGACACGCCTCCAGCTGACTACAATCCGGCGTGTTGGTCAGCTTTACGGGCATGTAGAGTTGGGTGTCATCAGCATAACAATGAAAGCTAACACCGTATTTGCGTATGATGTCGCCTAGCGGCAACATGTAAATACTAAAGAGTGCAGGGCCAAGAACCGAACCCTGGGGGACTCCGCACGTTACCTTAAGATAGTCCGAGGTCACATTGTTATGGGAGACGCACTGCATCCTGTCAGTAAGATAAGAGTTAAACCACGACAAGGCTAAGTCTGACATACCAATACGTGTTTTGATACGCTCTAATAAAATTTTATGATCGACGGTATCGAAAGCAGCGCTAAGATCAAGAAGCAGCAACATAGACGACGCATCAGAATCCATTGTTAGCAGTAGATCATTAGTCATTTTTGCGAGGGCTGTCTCCGTAGAGTGATTTGCCCTGAAACCGGATTGAAAAGGTTCACAGAGATTGTTAGACACTAAGTGTTCATTTAGCTGCTGTGCGACAATTTTTTCGAGGATTTTCGAGATAAACGGAAGGTGTGACACCGGCCGGTAGTTTACCATGAGGTCAGGATCGAGGTTAGGTCTTTTGAGCAGAGGATGAATAACCGCTTTTTTGAATGCTAGTGGAACGATGCCAGAGGAAAGTGATAAGTTTATAATATTTAGCACTGATGGACCTAATAATACAAAAAGCTCCTTGATAAGTTTCCCAGGAAATGGGTCAAGTAAACATGTTGTTTTGTCCCATTAACACATCTTAACAATTCCTCTAATGTTATTTCATCAAAGAGAGAGAAACTATTTTGAAGGGCGATATCCGTCGTAGATACAGTCGTATCTGTGTTAATAGAACCCAGTTGTAGCTGCGATGCATTGTCTTTAATCTCCTTTCTAATGAGTTCAATTTTCTTATTAAAGAAATTCATAAAATCATCTGCCGAGTGGGTGGAGCTACTGGGAGGAGTCCCTTGTTGGGTTAGCGATGCTACTGTACTAAACAAAAATTTAGGATCATTTTTGTTGAGGTGGATGAGATTTGAGTAATATTTAGCTTTAGCTAAAGTAAGCATGTGTTTATAAGTTATTAAACTATCACTCCATGCTTGATGGAAAACCTCAAGTTTAGTAGCACGCCATTTGCGTTTCAGCTTTCCACACAATAATTTATGGGCTCTAGTTTCTTCTGTAAACCATGGGGTGCGCCTTTTAGGGGCTCTTTTTAGCTTTAGCGGTGCTATACTATCAATGGTGTCGCGCAGGGCGTCGTTAAAGTTGTTAGTGAGGTTATCAATAGAGCCGACATAATTTGGGAATGGTGCCATTACCGAAGGCAGTAGGCCAGCAAGAGTCATCGTTATGGCAGCATTAATGTTGCGGCTGCTATAGTAGTTATTATTATTATTATTAGTTTGTTGACAATGAGTCAGAACTTCAAATTTTATAAGGTAATTGTAACAGACGGTACCTACGTCTGCTTAGTAGGGGTAAATCACTCTTCCCTGAATGACAGGAAGTTAGAGGAGCTAAATCCCTAACCCCCCAGGCCTATTAGTCTCGTGTCCACTCTGCCTGTCCAGTAAAAACACAATAGCTGAGGCTTTAGGATTTTACCTGTCACGGTGTGAACCTAAAGTACAGAATAAGTGAGTAAGTGTCAGTGTGTGGTAGTTACTGTATTACCCCTAACTATTATGCTCCAGTACAGAGGACGAGACGCCCCTACTTCAGAGAAAAGAAAAACTTCACAATAAAATCAGTATGGTGAAAGTTGAAAAAGATTGTTATTTATTAACACTAGTATTAGTATTCTAATACTAAGTAAGATAGAAAAGTAAATAACAAAATATATAAACAAACTATAGACTTATAGGAATGATTTCTCTAATAATCTGTAACCACTATAAGAATCCCAAACCGTTGTGTTCACCTTCACTTCACTCGAGTGGCACAATAACACCTGAAAACTGGATTCAACACCATCAGCGTGTGTCTATACACAAAAAAGACAGCAAAATTCCCACATATGCAAATAGCAGTTGTATGCTTGTGAACACAATGCACACACAGTACCTTTGCTATTAATAGCAAACCCAAAAACAGTCTCACACAGTTTCCACATTATTCAATATCCTCTCATTGTTCACAGTCAGTTCAAAGTTCATTTTCGGTTTGGATTGTCCCACGCAATTTCCGTTTGAAAAACAAAAAAAAACCCGTGTCCATCCTGAGCGCATTGTCAGGTGTTGTGCCGGAAAAAGCACCCCTGCCATAATATGCACCCCCTGACGCGGGAGCGCGCTTACGTCACTCGATTGCGTCACTCGTCTCGAAAAGTATATCTAACTCGGCTGTTGGCTGAAATCGCCTCTTTCGGCAAAAAAAAGTACATAAAGTGAAATAATCCAAGTTTTCTTTACTTGTGCTTTACTTGTGGATGAATTAAAAATTGTGAGCCTTTAATGATTTCGCCGTCATTCAAGTGGCTGAAATCGCCTCTTTCGGCATAATAAAGTACATAAAGTGAAATTATCCTTACGTGTGGATGGATTCCAAATTGTGAGCATTTAATGATTTCGCCGTCATTAGATCAGATAAGGCGAAAACAATAACCAATTAATATTGGAATATTTGCTGTCCCGAAAATGTAGTATTGTCTACCTTGACAGCTATACTGTAAAGAATATGTACACCAGAAGTGGAGTTATGGGGGGGGGGGGTGCATCTCCCACCTGCCACAGAATGCACCCCCCATCTATCTCTGGCTAGGAAGGTCCTAGAGACATGAAACTCGCCCTGGTTACTCATCATAGCCCCCCCGGTATACACTGAAAACCATGGGATGATCGGACTACCAGAAGTGGAGTTATGGGGGGGGTGCATTTCACACCTGCCACAGAATGCACCCCCCATCTATCTCTGGCTAGGAAGGTCCTAAAGTCATGAAACTCACCCTGGTTACTCATCATAGCCCCCCCGGTATACACTGAAAACCATGTGATGATCGGACTACCAGAAGTGGAGTTATGGGGGGGTGCATATCCCACCTGCCATAAAATGCACCCCCCATCTATCTCTGGTTAGGAAGGTCCTAGAGACATGAAACTCACCCTGGTTACTCATCATAGCCCCCCGGTATACACTGAAAACCATGTGAAAATTGGACTACCAGAAGTGGAGTTATGGGGGGGTGCATTTCCCACCTGCCACAGAATGCACCCCCCATCTATCTCTGGCTAGGAAGGTCCTAGAGACATGAAACTCGCCCTGGTTACTCATCATAGCCCCCCCGGTATACACTGAAAACCATGTGATGATCGGACTACCAGAAGTGGAGTTATGGGGGGGGTGCATTTCACACCTGCCACAGAATGCACCCCCCATCTATCTCTGGCTAGGAAGGTCCTAAAGACATGAAACTCACCCTGGTTACTCATCATAGCCCTCCGGGTATACACTGAAAACCATGTAAAAATTGGACTACCAGAACTGGAGTTATAGGGGGGGGGGGGTGCATTTCCCACCTGCCACAGAATGCACCCCCCATCTATCTCTGGCTAGGAAGGTCATAGAGACATGAAACTCACCCTGGTTACTCATCATAGCCCCCCGGTATACACTGAAAACCATGTGAAAATTGGACTACCAGAAGTGGAGTTATGGGGGGGGTGCATTTCCCACCTGCCACAGAATGCACCCCCCATCTATCTCTGGCTAGGAAGGTCATAGAGACATGAAACTCACCCTGGTTACTCATCATAGCCCCCTCTGTATACACTGAAAACCATGTGACGATCGGACTACCAGAAGTGGAGTTATGGGGGGGGGTGCATTTTCCACCTGCCATAGAATGCACCCCCCACCTATCCCTGGCTAGGAAGGTCATAGAGACATGAAACTCACCCTGGTTACTCATCATAGCCCCCTCTGTATACACTGAAAACCATGTCAAAATTGGACTACCAGAAGTGGAGTTATGATGGGGGTGCATTTTCCACCTGCCATTGAATGCACCCCCCACCTATCTCTGGCTAGGAAGGTCATAGAGACATGACACTCACCCTGGTTACTCATCATAGCCCTTTCCTTGCAGTGGGGGAGTATTGCTGTTCTAAAAATGTCTAAATGTACATTATGTATATATATACTGTGTATATATATATATATATATATATATATATATATATATATATATATATATATATATATATATATATATATATATTACACACACGCACACACACACTGCTGTGTCAATCCAAAACACACAACTTATTGGTCTCTTAACATGTTGCCAGAAGAAAAGAAAATGATGGTTTCAAAGTTGGTTCCTTTTGGATGTTCCAATTCAGAAGAAGTGCAGTGTTATTTCTATGTAACACAAAATAAATAAAAACCTATACCAAAATTACTGTGTTTGTTTTTATTTGCCAATGATTTTGATAGGAAGCCATATTAACTTCTCACAATTTAAGGTATCTTTTCTCGATTCAACTCTAGAGTAAATTTGAATAAACTAATCATAGTTGATTTTACGTTATTGTGTATCAATGTATGTTGAATTGCAACAATGTCATTTAAAGCAAGCTGTAATGTTTGTAGGTGTACTTTATGCATCAGGCGTAACTGTTCTAACATTGTCCACTAGTGCGTGTTGACGTCACCACGCAGCCAGCGTATATCTAAATATCACACGAGCCATATTAACTTCTCACAATTTACGTTTTCTTTTCTCGATTAAACTCTAGAGTAAATTTGAATAAACTAATCATAGTTGATTTTACGTTATTGTGTATCAATGTATGTTGAATTGCAATTAACAATATCATTTAAAGCAAGCCATTAACTTCTCACAATTTACGTTTTCTTTTCTCGATTAAACTCTAGAGTAAATTTGACGTTACTTTACGTTATTGTGTATCAATGTATGTTATATTTCTTCTCCTCTGACCTGATTATATTATCGTAATACCGATGTATTTATGATGTTTGATGTGACAGGGACTTTATCTCTATTGTGAGGTAAACTTTGTTAGAGAAGTCCCATGTACCAAGAGCTGGGGACACTGTACATACCAAGAAAAACATAGGGGGTGCATTCTCAGGCAGCTGGCCTGAACGTCCTGCCTGAAAATGCACCCCCCCTCATAACTCCACCTGTGGAGGTCCAATTTTCACATGGTTTTCACTGTATACAGGGGGGGCTATGATGAGTCACCAGGGTGAGTGTCATGTCTCTATGACCTTCCTAGCCAGAGATAGGTGGGGGGTGCATTCTATGGCAGGTGGAAAATGCACCCCCCCCCCCCATAACTCCACTTCTGGTAGTCCGATCATCACATGGTTGGTTTTCAGTGTATACAGAGGGGGCTATGATGAGTAACCAGGGTGAGTTTCATGTCTCTATGACCTTCCTAGCCAGAGATAGATGGAGGGGCGCATTCTATGGCAGGTGGGAAATGCACCCCCCCCATAACTCCGCCTCTGGTACTTCGGGTACTTTTGGTAACGTTATTTGTGAATGTTCAATTTGAAACTTCTTAAAACCAAATCAATGGTAGATATCAGATGCATTCATTTATTTATTCATCCATCCACCCATGAGCTCCTTAAAGTTAAAGAAAATGTCATATTTTTAAAATACGAGTATTGGATCACGACAACCAGACCTGTCTCCCATTGAAAAGGTGTGGCGCAATATGAAGCGTAAAATACCACAATGGAGACCCCGGACTGTTAAACAACTTAAGCTGCACATCAAGCAAGATTGGCAAATAATTCCACCTGAAAAAGCGGTGTTGTTAAAAGAAAAAGTAATGTAACACGGTGGTAAAAATGCCTCTGTGCCAACTTTTTTGCAATGTGTTGCTGCCATTAAATTCTAAGTTAATGATTATTTGCAAAAAAAAAATATTTTCTCAGTTCGAACATTAAATATCTTGTCTTTGCAGTCTATTCAATTGAATATAAGTTGAAAAGGATTCAAATCGTTGTATTTTGTTTTTATTTACGATTTACACAACGTGCCAACTTCACTGGTTTTGGGGTTTGTATTTTATGAGTACAATTCTTAGTCCCAATTCTTCATTCAGTCAACTTCCGCATAGAAAACAAGACGTTTTGTCTTTTGTTTACATAGTCAAACATTTATGACTTCCCTATTAGCGAAATAACAGCACAAATTATAAAGTGCAAAAATCAACAACTAGTAAAAAAAAGAATAAAACTTCACAAAGTGTAACTTACTAGAATCAGGAAGATGCTTGCAGTCGTTCCCTCTGTGGTTGACAGTTACACTGAAGATAACTTGCAGGAAGTATGAATCAACTCAAAAAGTGTCAGAGGATGACACAACCTCATGAATATTTCACGCAGTAAAATGACAATAGAAACAAAGACATACAGTATAGTTCTTTTTTGTTTTTTACTACAGCAATGCAAGCTGAATTAAAATGCATTTTCATTGCAAAACCTATTATTTTCACCAAGATGCTTGCTTCATATGAAACACTTAAACAGGAAGCAAAATAACATCTATTTTTAGGCTCAGACAAGTTGACCTTTCGGGAAGCTTCGTACTTTCTTGAAAGCAAACAAAGAAGTTCCTGTGAAGAATTTAGAAAAACACTAAATGGTGAATTTAAGTCATAATAAAACATTTAAATACCACAAAGGGAGATTGCTTGCTGTTATAAAGTGTTTACTAGACCTAAACAGATGTCCCCAAAAAAGGAAATTAACTTGGAGTTAAAACAAGATTGTAAAATAGAATTAGTACCGTATTTTACGGACTATAAGGCGCACTTCAAATCCTTTCATTTTCTCAAAAATCAACGGTGCGCCTAATGTACATATTAATTCTGATTGTGCTTACCGACCTAGAAGCAATTTTTGCTGTTGTACATGGTGTAATGATAAGTGTGACTATCGATGGCAGACACACATAAGAAATTTGCGTGGACTGCCTGTTCAAAAAATGCCGCGAGCAAGTACCCATAAGCAAGCAACACCAAAACTTTGATGTTTCATTGAGAATATAGAACATTACACATGGCGCTCAAACATCTGTCAAAATGTTTTAGTACGACTTTGGTAAGCTACAAAGCCACACTGCTTGATGGAGCCCTACGGCTACCATAGTCAGACGTACTGTGCTTTAACAGCAGTGACATGCGGTGAGGTTCATGGCTGGAGAGGCACTGACTTCATCACAGTCAGATTTACAAACATATGAACCCTAAAGAGTATCTTATTCACCATTTGATTGGCAGCAGTTAACGGGTTATGTTTAAAAGCTAATACCAGCATTCTTCCCTGCTTGGCACTCAGCATCAAGGGTTGGAATTGGGGGTTTAATCACCAAAAATGATTCCCGGGCGTGGCGCCGCTGCTGCCCACTGCTCTCCTCACCTCTCAGGGGTGATCAAGGAGATGGGTCAAATGCAGAGGACACATTTCACCACACCTAGTGTGTATGTGACAATCATTGGTACTTTAACTTAACTTTAACTTTACACATACAAACTGTAGCACACTGAAAAAGCACATTTAATAAAAAAAAACGTTATTATGGTCTTACCTTTACTTATAAATGAAGTCCATGCGCCGCTCCTTCTGAACAAAAGCATCGATAACTTGTTTATAGAAGTCTTCCTTATCTTTCTTCAGTTTTAAAAGTATCTCTGTCTCGATGGGGATCTTCCTTTAATTATTACCTCCTGCTTTGATTGAAAGTCCAGTTTAGAAAACTGTTTTATTTTAGATATGTAATCCTCCATGTTAAAAGTCCAGGGGAGAGGAAAAAATAAACGATCGCTATCTGTTGCTGCTTGTTGTCACTTCTTCTGCAGCCGAGTAGTCGCAAAAATGATCCATGGGATCACTAGCGCCCTCTACCACCATGAGGCGGGATTACTGCGAGCCTCAGCCAGTGCGTCTTCGCAGCCGTTTTATGATTGCTCAGCACAAGAAATACGTTACATACATACAGTTGTTGACAAAATACACTGTACATTATATACCTCAGCTAACTAAACTATGGGAATGTATAATATAATTCATATAGCAATACGGTCTCACTGCACAGCAGGCCAGCAGTTAGCCGAGTCATTGCGCAATCCATGGTGAGGCTCAACTGGCTGCTGATCACCGCAAGTCTCTTCTCAGTATTTGAACGGCAAATGTGAAAATTGAGCGATTTTGAATAAAAATAATCTAAAAATGGTGAAGTTAAATGGAAAATAACTTTATAGTATAATCACTGGATACATATAACAATTTAATTCTTTTTTTTTCTTTTTAAATTTTTTTTCTTTCCATGATGGCACGTGAGGCCCCGCCTCACCTGCCTCCCCTGACTGCACGTCACTGTTTAACATATGGTTATTATGGTGTGTGTATAAGGACCCCAAAATGGCACCTATGGAGGTCTTGCTCCTCCGGGTTCGTCGGACCACCAACCACGGACATGACAGCTGCGTTCAGGGTTTCGAACAATGTTTTATTTTTCAATAAATTGTCCTTTTTTTGCTTTTCAGCCATGTCACAGTCTTTCTCGCTCACGCTCGTGCTTGTCCTTTCTCTCCATCATCAACAACAACTCTCCCCTCTCCTTCCCGACTGCTGCCTTTAACAGAGCGACAGGTGATCAGACAAACACTCACAGCTGTGTCATCTACGCACCTGTCACTGATCTTGAAGCCGGTCCTGGCACACCCCGCTTCGCTGCAGGTCCGCAGGTCACGCCCCCCCACCCACAGCACCTATTAAGAGACATATTATCTGGCGTTTAGTTTCGCAATATTATGCAGAACCAACTTTTCTTACCTATTGGTACCTGCTGATGTGTATTTGGGATCTGCAAAGTCCCAAAAGTTTAATTTTAACTTATATCCTCTTTTTGTGGGTGATTCATCCTTTGCTGTTGCCGTTTCTAATACAAAGTAGTTTACAGTTCATAAAGCAGCTTGAAGATGGTCTGTAAAATATAATCTATGCAACATTTTGACCAAAGCACCACCATTACATGTTATGTAGACCACAAAGAAGTGTTTTAAATGTAGAAAAAAAAATCCTATAATGACTTCTTTAATGCGCCTTATAATTCGGTGCACCTTTTGTAGGAAAATAGACCTGAAAAGACCCACTTTAACAGTGCGCTTTATAATCTGGTGCGCCTCATGGTCCGAAAAAATACGATATACAGTAATGAAATAAGGGTATATACATTTATTAGAATTAGGACTGTCAAAGCTAACAATTCTTTATTAATCCCATATAAAAATATACAATAGAAGGTGTCAAGAAATCATTTAATAATGAATAAAACAAAATATAATCTGCACTCCTCTCTGAGCTGCCACCTTACCGTGGTAGAGGAGTTTGCGTGTCCCAATGATCCTAGGAGCTATGTTGTCCGGGGGCTTTATGCCCCCTGGTAGGGTCTCCCAAGACAAACTGGTCCTAGGTGAGGGATCAGACAAAGAGCAGCTCGAAGACCTCCATGACGAATACAAATAAAGGACCCAGATTTCCCTCGCCCGGACGCAGGTCACCGGGGCCCCCTCTGGAGCCAGGCCCGGAGGCGGGGCACGATGGCGAGCGCCTGGTGGCCGGGCCTGTCCACATGGGGCCCGGCCGGGCACAGCCCGAAGAGGCAACGTGGGTCCCCCCTCCAATGGGCTCACCACCCATAGCAGGGGCCATAGAGGTCGGGTGCAGTGTGAGCTGGGCGGCAGCCGAGGGCAGGGCACTTGGCGGTCCGATCCTCGGCTGCAGAAGCTAGCTCTTGGGACGTGGAACGTCACCTCGCTGGGGGGAAAGGAGCCTGAGCTAGTGCGCGAGGTCGAGAAGTTCCGGCTAGATATAGTCGGACTCACTTCGACGCACAGCAAGGGCTCTGGAACCAGTTCTCTCGAGAGGGGCTGGACTCTCTTCCACTCTGGCGTTGCCAGCAGTGAGAGGCGACGGGCTGGGGTGGCAATTCTTGTTGCCCCCCGGCTCAGAACCTGCATGTTGGAGTTCAACCCGGTGGACGAGAGGGTAGCTTCCCTCCGCCTTCGGGTGGGGGGACGGGTCCTGACTGTGGTTTGTGCTTACGCGCCAAACGGCAGCTCAGAGTACCCACCCTTTTTGGATTCGTTCGAGGGAGTACTTGAGAGTGCTCCCCCGGGTGATTCCCTCGTTCTACTGGGGGACTTCAATGCTCATGTTAGCAGCGACAGTGAAACCTGGAGAGGCGTGATTGGGAAGAATGGCCGCCAGGATCTGAACCCGAGTGGTGTTTTGTTATTGGACTTTTGTGCCCGTCACAGATTGTCCATAATGAACACTATGTTCAAACATAAGGGTGTCCATATATGCACTTGGCACCAGGACACCCTAGGCCGCAGTTCCATGATCGACTTTGTAGTTGTGTCATCGGATTTGCGGCCTCATGTTTTGGACACTCGGGTGAAGAGAGGGGCGGAGCTTTCTACTGATCACCACCTGGTGGTGAGTTGGCTGCGATGGTGGGGGAGGATGCCGGACAGACCCGGCAGGCCCAAACGCATTGTGAGGGTTTGCTGGGAACGTCTGGCAGAGTCTCCTGTCAGAGAGAGTTTCAATTCCCACCTCCGGAAGAACTTTGAACATGTCACGAGGGAGGTGCTGGACATTGAGTCCGAGTGGACCATGTTCCGCGCCTCTATTGTCGAGGCAGCTGATTGGAGCTGTGGCCGCAAGGTAGTTGGTGCCTGTCGTGGCGGTAATCCTAGAACCCGTTGGTGGACACCGGCGGTGAGGGATGCCGTCAAGCTGAAGAAGGAGTCCTATCGAGTTCTTTTGGCTCATAGGACTCCTGAGGCAGCGGACAGGTACCGACAGGCCAAGCGGTGTGCGGCTTCAGCGGTTGCGGAGGCAAAAACTCGGACATGGGAGGAGTTCGGGGAAGCCATGGAAAACGACTTCCGGACGGCTTCGAAGCGATTCTGGACCACCTTTCGCCGCCTCAGGAAGGGGAAGCAGTGCACTATCAACACCGTGTATGGTGAGGATGGTGTTCTGCTGACCTCGACTGCGGATGTTGTGGATCGGTGGAAAGAATACTTCGAAGACCTCCTCAATCCCACCAACACGTCTTCCTATGAGGAAGCAGTGCCTGAGGAATCTGTGGTGGACTCTTCTATTTCTGGGGCTGAGGTTGCTGAGGTAGTTAAAAAGCTCCTCGGTGGCAAGGCCCCGGGGGTGGATGAGATCCGCCCGGAGTTCCTTAAGGCTCTTGATGCTGTGGGGCTGTCTTGGTTGACAAGGCTCTGCAGCATCGCATGGACATCGGGGGCGGTACCTCTGGATTGGCAGACCGGGGTGGTGGTTCCTCTCTTTAAGAAGGGGAACCGGAGGGTGTGTTCTAACTATTGTGGGATCACACTCCTCAGCCTTCCCGGTAAGGTCTATTCAGGTGTACTGGAGAGGAGGCTACGCCGGATAGTCGAACCTCGGATTCAGGAGGAACAGTGTGGTTTTCGTCCTGGTCGTGTAACTGTGGACCAGCTCTATACTCTCGGCAGGGTCCTTGAGGGTGCATGGGAGTTTGCCCAACCAGTCTACATGTGCTTTGTGGACTTGGAGAAGGCATTCGACCGTGTCTCTCGGGAGGTCCTGTGGGGAGTGCTCAGAGAGTATGGGGTATCGGACTGTCTGATTTTGGCGGTCCGCTCCCTGTATGATCAGTGTCAGAGCTTGGTCCGCATTGCCGGCAGTAAGTCGGACACGTTTCCAGTGAGGGTTGGACTCCGCCAAGGCTGCCCTTTGTCACCGATTCTGTTCATAACTTTTATGGACAGAATTTCTAGGCGCAGTCAAGGCGTTGAGGGGATCCGGTTTGGTGGCTGCAGGATTAGGTCTCTGCTTTTTGCAGATGATGTGGTCCTGATGGCTTCATCTGGCCAGGATCTTCAGCTCTCGCTGGATCGGTTCGCAGCCGAGTGTGAAGCGACTGGGATGAGAATCAGCACCTCCAAGTCCGAGTCCATGGTTCTTGCCCGGAAAAGGGTGGAGTGCCATCTCCGGGTTGGGGAGGAGACCCTGCCCCAAGTGGAGGAGTTCAAGTACCTCGGAGTCTTGTTCACGAGTGAGGGAAGAGTGGATCGTGAGATCGACAGGCGGATCGGTGCGGCATCTTCAGTAATGCGGACGCTGTATCGATCCGTTGTGGTGAAGAAGGAGCTGAGCCGGAAGGCAAAGCTCTCAATTTACCGGTCGATCTACGTTCCCATCCTCACCTATGGTCATGAGCTTTGGGTTATGACCGAAAGGACAAGATCACGGGTACAAGCGGCCGAAATGAGTTTCCTCCGCCGGGTGGCAGGGCTCTCCCTTAGAGATAGGGTGAGAAGCTCTGTCATCCGGGGGGAGCTCAAAGTAAAGCCGCTGCTCCTCCACATTGAGAGGAGCCAGATGAGGTGGTTCGGGCATTTGGTCAGGATGCCACCCGATCGCCTCCCTCGGGAGGTGTTTAGGGCACGTCCGACCGGTAGGAGGCCACGGGGAAGACCCAGGACACGTTGGGAAGACTATGTCTCCCGGCTGGCCTGGGAACGCCTCGGGATCCCCCGGGAGGAGCTGGATGAAGTGGCTGGGGAGAGGGAAGTCTGGGCTTCCCTGCTTAGGCTGCTGCCCCCGTGACCTGACCTCGGATAAGCGGAAGAAGATGGATGGATGGATGGATAATCTGCACCAAAAATCACTCCATATTTTCTACTGTTCTTTAGTGATACTATATTTAAGTTATTGTATAGAAATATGGGTAAATACCTACAAAAGTACTCCTCATTCACTAAATCCATGTTACAAAATAAGGTCTGTTAGAGTAATACATACTACTGAATATAGAGAACTCATACTTGCCAACCTTGAGACCTCCGATTTCGGGAGGTGGGGGCGTGGTCGGGGCGGGGCGGGGGCGTGGTTGGGGGCGTGGCTAAGAGGGGAGGAGTATATTTACAGCTAGAATTCACCAAGTCAAGTATTTCATATATATATATAAAAAAATACTTGACTTTCAGTGAATTCTAGCTATATATATATTTGTTTTATTATATATACATATATATATATATATATATATATATATATATATATATATATATATATATATATATATATATATACATAATATATATATAAATAAATAAAATAAATACTTGAATTTCAGTGTTCATTTATTTACACATATACACACACATAACACTCATCTACTCATTGTTGAGTTAAGGGTTGAATTGTCCATCCTTGTTCTATTCTCTGTCACTGTTTTTCTAACCATGCTGAGCACCCTTTCGCAGGTACCCAGAAAGATTTCGAGTACCACCAAAAAAACTGAATCTCTGAAGACAGTATAAATATCTTTGTTAAAGGTGTACAAATACTGTTTGTATAATAAGCATGTTATTGTTTACAAATGAGGGTCAAGAGTTCAGTACTAAAAAAAAAAAAAAGAATGTGGCTTAAGCACAGTGTTTTATTTGAGCTGCTGCATTTTTTGGTTGGGTTGTTTATTTATTTTGAGTAACTTCTACATTTCTAAAAGGGGAGGAATGTAATAGAGTGATCTATGTTTGTCTGTTGCCATCTCCTGGTGAATGTTGGCTATAGCGTACTGGGGTTACTTTTTGGTTGGCCAACGATTTACGTGGTGTTGCGCACCTGACGTCAAGTGTGTGAGTCTGTTCTGAAGTCTACAGTAAAGAGACGTACTTCATCACCTCGCCTGATTATTGCCTCCAACTCAATATATTACAACAACATTGCTGTTTACGGCAGACAAACTGCTTTACGGTAGAATAAAACGTGACTGCTGTTGTTGTGTGTTGTTACCGCGCTGGTAGGACGTTAATGAAACTACCTAACAATAAACCCACATAAGAAACCAAGAACTCGCCCTCGGTCATTCTACAGTTATAACGTGTTTGGGCAGGCATGCTGTTTATATTGCGGGAAAGCGGACGTGAATACAGGCTGTTGACACGTCACTCGGGTCCGCATGGAGCTGGAGGGGGCCTGGCTTCCAGCTCCGCCTGAATTTTGGGATATTTTCGGGAGAAAATTTGTCCCGGGAGGTTTTTGGGAGAGGCGCTGAATTTCGGGAGTCTCTCGGAAAATCCGGGGGGGTTGGCAAGTATGCAGAGAACATTCAAACCCTTTATTTGTTGAATCAAAAATATTGACATTCAATGATTTGGTGCATTTGCAAACAAAATGATGCACAAATCAAACTATAACCTGCTACCCATGTTACGGCTCAGGCTCCTGCCAACTCCGCTCATCCGTCTGTGCACACCTCGGGACACGCCCACGGGTGCGCACATCCAGGGACGCGCCGCGCACGTCCCCGCCCTGCAGCAGCCACCAGCTGCATTCACTCACCGGCAATCTACACTCCTGGGTCTGATGAGGGCAGGCTCAATAAAGGACCAGTGGACCCAAGGATCGGGGCGGGAACTTAGTTTTTCTCATGGTGTACCGTAAGCAACAAGCTTTATGCTCTATTTGTGTTTCCTCTCCGTGCCTTGATTTGTCCCTTGTCTTCTCCCGTGTCCCCGCAGTACCCTTTGTCACCTGGAAAGTGAGCTGTGCGTTTCACTTTTCCCTGGATCTCCCTCTGGACTCTGACTGCTTCCTTCGTTCCTCGACCTCTTGCTCGCCCCTGGATTCCGACGCCTCTCTCTCGCCCCGGATCATCTGCCTGCCTCTTGGACCCCTTTTGCCTTGCCCTCTTTGGACTTGTCTGCTCCCTCATCCAACAGAACGGTAATACACAACAGCTAACTACACACATAGTCTAACACCACTCACTCTAGAGTTTTGTCACACACTCCATTTCATTAGTTTAGTTTATATTAGTATTGTTTGTTATTATTATATACAGGTAAAAGCCAGTAAATTAGAATATTTTGAAAAACTTGATTTATTTCAGTAATTGCATTCAAAAGGTGTAACTTGTACATTATATTTATTCATTGCACACAGACTGATGCATTCAAATGTTTATTTCATTTAATTTTGATGATTTGAAGTGGCAACAAATGAAAATCCAAAATTCCGTGTGTCACAAAATTAGAATATTACTTAAGGCTAATACAAAAAAGGGATTTTTAGAAATGTTGGCCAACTGAAAAGTATGAAAATGAAAAATATGAGCATGTACAATACTCAATACTTGGTTGGAGCTCCTTTTGCCTCAATTACTGCGTTAATGCGGCGTGGCATGGAGTCGATGAGTTTCTGGCACTGCTCAGGTGTTATGAGAGCCCAGGTTGCTCTGATAGTGGCCTTCAACTCTTCTGCGTTTTTGGGTCTGGCATTCTGCATCTTCCTTTTCACAATACCCCACAGATTTTCTATGGGGCTAAGGTCAGGGGAGTTGGCGGGCCAATTTAGAACAGAAATACCATGGTCCGTAAACCAGGCACGGGTAGATTTTGCGCTGTGTGCAGGCGCCAAGTCCTGTTGGAACTTGAAATCTCCATCTCCATAGAGCAGGTCAGCAGCAGGAAGCATGAAGTGCTCTAAAACTTGCTGGTAGACGGCTGCGTTGACCCTGGATCTCAGGAAACAGAGTGGACCGACACCAGCAGATGACATGGCACCCCAAACCATCACCCAACCATGCAAATTTTGCATTTCCTTTGGAAATCGAGGTCCCAGAGTCTGGAGGAAGACAGGAGAGGCACAGGATCTACGTTGCCTGAAGTCTAGTGTAAAGTTTCCACCATCAGTGATGGTTTGGGGTGCCATGTCATCTGCTGGTGTCGGTCCACTCTGTTTCCTGAGATCCAGGGTCAACGCAGCCGTCTACCAGCAAGTTTTAGAGCACTTCATGCTTCCTGCTGCTGACCTGCTCTATGGAGATGGAGATTTCAAGTTCCAACAGGACTTGGCGCCTGCACACAGCGCAAAATCTACCCGTGCCTGGTTTACGGACCATGGTATTTCTGTTCTAAATTGGCCCGCCAACTCCCCTGACCTTAGCCCCATAGAAAATCTGTGGGGTATTGTGAAAAGGAAGATGCAGAATGCCAGACCCAAAAACGCAGAAGAGTTGAAGGCCACTATCAGAGCAACCTGGGCTCTCATAACACCTGAGCAGTGCCAGAAACTCATCGACTCCATGCCACGCCGCATTAACGCAGTAATTGAGGCAAAAGGAGCTCCAACCAAGTATTGAGTATTGTACATGCTCATATTTTTCATTTTCATACTTTTCAGTTGGCCAACATTTCTAAAAATCCCTTTTTTGTATTAGCCTTAAGTAATATTCTAATTTTGTGACACACGGAATTTTGGATTTTCATTTGTTGCCACTTCAAATCATCAAAATTAAATGAAATAAACATTTGAATGCATCAGTCTGTGTGCAATGAATAAATATAATGTACAAGTTACACCTTTTGAATGCAATTACTGAAATAAATCAAGTTTTTCAAAATATTCTAATTTACTGGCTTTTACCTGTATATTGAATATACAATATATATAAATAATAAATAATTGTACATACTTCCCCCTGGTGTCTGTTTGCCGTCACCTCCCCTCAGTCTAAACACAACAACCCAATAATGAACAGCAATTCTTCTCAACAAAAGAGAAATATAACCTTAGAGAAAAATGTAACTTAAAACATGTGTATGCACATGCAACACTTACGACCTTATTTCAGTATGCAGAAATAATTTATGGAATGTAATAAGCAAAGATATCAAACAAAGTACTATTATGATCCAGTTTAAGAAACTGTTCACACTCAAAGTGTTTACACAGTAGAAGGAATAAGACTCCTTACAAACATCTAGCATCTTAACCACCTGCATTATTTCATTTTGAATGAAAACATTGTTCAAATGCTGAAAAATGCGTAAATGCATTGATGGTCCACTGCAAATTCAGTGCATCCAGAAAGTTTTCACGGCGCTTCACTTTATCCACATTTTGTTATGTTACAGCCTAATTCCAAAATAAAAGAAATTATCTTTTTGTCCTCAAAATTCTACAAACAATACCCCATAATGACAATGTAAAAAGTTTTTTTTTTTTGGCAAATGTATCAAAAATACAAAACTAAGAAATCACAAAATTTGCTTTCCACTCTAAATTGTCTATGACTAGTACTCAAAATTCATCCTGCAGGGCAGACAGCCCGATGTTATCCAAATCACAAGTGTCCACAGTTCTTCCCGCATCCTCCAATCATTTGTGGCAGCTTTGGGCGACTTTGAAGACGTCAGCAACTTCCAATTTGTCGACAAAGCAGAGCAACGCTTATTCCAATCAGCAGATGTCCTGTTGTCATAATTCCGAATAGGTGGATATCTTCACGTCCTCGACAGAAAAGGGTCGCCAGGCACGCGGCACTCCTTCTTCTCCCAAGAGTCCATCGTGTGTCCAGCAACAACCACTCTGTCACGACAAGCAGGTTCTCCCAAACCCAAGATCTTGTCAATTTCGTTGAGGCCAGTTAAATAGTTCCAATGTTTAGATTTGGAAAGCAGTGCAAAAAGAGACAACAAGAAAGTTAAGACAAAGAAGCAAGCAGGAGAGAGAAGGGAGAGGAAAGGGGAGCACCACGGGGACACTTGATCATTTACTGCACATTCATTTTATCATGCGCATTTTGCTGTGTTTTCAAACAAGCTGCAGACATGTTCCACTTTTATGGGCATTTCAGAATCCAGCAGTCCTGTCTCTTGTGGGATGCATCTACAATGGAAACTTTTTTTCCCAGTGCGCTCTTGGGAGCTGACTGTGAATTTTAGAAACATTAGGCAAGAAAATACATATCGCAATAAGTTATTTTCACATAGGAAATATGTTAATAATCTTATCTATGGAAAAAATTAACGTCATTAAAAAAGAACACCAGCAGACACAAAAACGAGTCATTTGAATTTGTTTTAATCAGACCCTCAAGTCATCCAGCAGCTATAAAATTAGAAAACAATGTTGCTGAATAGAAGATATGTCTTAACATGTATTTATTTATAACAGTCCAAATGAGTGTTGTACGGTATACCGGTGTTAGTATAGTACCGCCATACTAATGAATTATTTTCTGTACGATACCGTTTCTGAAACGTAGCGGTCCCGCGTCAAAGTCACTTTGTGACATTGCTAGTTTACGAGCAGACGAGCATGTTCGGCGGCACACAATCACAGAGTACTTACAAACCGGCACAGTGTGTAGACAGAAAAGGGAGAACAGACGCATTTTGGCTTAAAAACTAACGATAAAGGTGAAGTTATAACACTGAAACGCCCTTAGGAAGAGGTGCTTTAAGACATGGCTAGCTCGCTAGCAGCTAACGTCCATCTGCCGTCGGCAGTGTTTTAGCTACTTCTAAATCACTAATCCTCGCCTCCATGGCGACAAATAAAGTACGTTTCTTACAAGTATCATCCCTGCAGGACGAGGAATAGTTAAACATGTTTTACTACACAACGTAGCTCACCGGCATCAAAATGTAAACAAACGCCATTGGTGGATCTACACCTAACATCCACTGTAATGATATCAAGTACAGGCACGTATCTAGTCGATACTACTATGATTAGTCGATATTTTCTGGCATCACAACATTTTCTTTCGTTTTTTAAAAATGTATATCATGTTTATAAACTCAGGAAATATGTCCCTGGACACATCAGGACTTTGAATATGACCAATGTCATTTATTTATTTAATGTATGATCCTGGAACTACTTGGTATCGGATTGATACCCAAATTTGTGGTATCATCCAAAACTCATGTAAAGTATCAAACAACAGAAGAATAAGTGATTATTACATTTTAACAGAAGTGTAGATAGAACATGTTAAAAGAGAAAGTAAGCAAGATATAAACAGTAAATGAACAAGTAGATTAATAATACATTTTCTACCACTTGTCCTTAATGATGTAGACAAAATAATAGAATGATAAATGATACAATATGTTACTGCATACGTCAGCAGACTAATTAGGAGCCTTTGTTTGTTTACTTAAAAGACAACTTGTCTTGTATGTTCACTATTTTATTTAAGGACTTAACTGCAATAAAAAGTTAAAGTTAAAGTACCAATGATTGTCACACACACTCTAGGTGTGGCGAAATTATTCTCTGCATTTGACCCATCACCCTTGATCACCTCCTGGGAGGTGAGGGGAGCAGTGAGCAGCAGCGGTGGCCGCGCCCGGGAATAATTTTTGGTGATTTAACCCCCAAGTCCAACCCTTGATGCTGAGTGCCAAGCAGGGAGGTAATGGGTCCCATTTTTATAGTAGAAACATATGTTTAATGTACCCTAAGATTTTTTGTTTAAATAAAGCCAATAATGCAATTTTTTTGTGGTCCCCTTTATTTAGAAAAGTACTGAAATAATTTTAGTACCGGTGCCAAATTATTGGTATCGTTACAACACTAGTCCAAATATTGGACAAATAATTCGCTGGTCCTTTCTCACAGCCGTGTGTAGAACTGTCAGTTTGCACGTAGATTTCAGACGTAGTAAATAGAACGCAAAATAGTGCTGCCAAAACGGTGATGAGTGTTGATAAATCACATTGCACGTGCTGTATAATATATTTTCATCGTCTCCGCTCCCCAATATTGTGGGCGTTATGATGATCAGCAAATATATATTAATGAAGACAGACGCAAATTAGTTGTACGCCTTATTCTGCTCACTTAACAGACACAATCCACTTTGCACGCGTTTAATAGATAAGCTTTGCACCTATTTTAGTACACGCAAACCTTTAGTAAATCTGACCCTAAGTGTTTGTTTTATTGATAGCGACATTCTAAAAAAAGTGCACATACTCAAATTTTTTTACTTGCTTTCTGGAATATCCATTTGAATCCTGGCTATGACAAAGTGATGTGTTGATCCCCTCATTACCCTAAAACTGCACATTTTATTGCAACCAAACCAGTGCAATAGTCATGCTGTCTAATCAGCAGTGTTGGGACTAACGCGTTACTTTGTAACGCGTTACTGTAACGCTGTTAGTTTCGGCGGTAACTAGTAATCTAACGCGTTATTTTTTATATTCAGTAACTCAGTTACCGTTACTACATGATGCGTTACTGCGTTATTTTACGTTATTTTTTATGTAGTATCGGCTAGAAACAGAAGATCTGAGTGTGTTTTATTGCAGCGCTGCGGTGGAAAAGAAGAGGCGTGCTTTGTATGGGTGGGGGCTCCCAGACCGTAGTTGAGGGGCGCAGGGGAGACGTTCCTCCAGGGTCTATGTACTTCGGGGCTAACAACCTTCCACTTTACCCGGAAGTGGGTCTTTACAGCTGAGGGTGAATGACGAGCCGGCGGTTTGTTGCAACTTTGTGACTTTATTGGACGCAGCCATCCACCAAGCTAGAGCACCTGCACGTACTCACTGTCGCCGCTCCCTCACTTCTCACTCACTGACGTCACTCACCTCACATGCTGTCATATCTTAAAGGGCCACACACACACACACACACACACACATACGCTACTCTCATGACAACTAACATGACATCATGGTGAAGCCAGAAGTCGAGTGTCTTAACATTCTCACTACTTTTCTTTTGGTCGAGCACAAAGAAAATAACATTTTAGTTAAATGTAAGTTGTGTCTAGGATCAAAGATCCTATCTACTTAAAGTTAAAGTTAAAGTGCCATTATGTTGCAGCTATTTAAAATAGTTTTGTCAATTTGTTCTGGCCTGAAATAAATTTGTTCTGGCCTGAAATAAATTGGCCCTTTGTGTGTTGTATGTAGACCACATTGTTTGAGTGTTGTATGTAGACCACATTGTTTGAGTGTTGTATGTAGACCACATTGTTTGTGTGTTGTATGTAGACCACATTGTTTGTGTGTTGTATGTAGCAGTGACGTGCGGTGAGGTTGATGACTGGTGAGGCACTGACTTCATCACAGTCAGATTTACAAACATATGAACCCTAAAGAGTATCTTATTCACCATTTGATTGGCAGCAGTTAACGGGTTATGTTTAAAAGCTCATACCAGCATTCTTCCCTGCTTGGCACTCAGCATCAAGGGTTGGAATTGGGGGTTGAATCACCAACAATTATTCCCGGGCGCGGCGCCGCTGCTGCCCACTGCTCCCCTCACCTCCCAGGGGGTGATCAAGGGATGGGTCAAATGCAGAGGACAAATTTCACCACACCTAGAGTGTGTGAGACAATCATTGCCACTTTAACTTAACTTTAACTTTACACATACAAACTGTAGCACACAAAAAAGCACATTTAATAAAAAAAACGTTATTATGGTCTTACCTTTACTTATAAGTGCGGGAACAGTGGTGTTGGTGTTGGAGGAGTTGTGAATGAATGAAATATGAAATCCGTGCTGCAGTCTGCAGGTGTACCTAATGTTGTGTCCCTGCAGTCGTTCACGGCTCCTCCGGCGCGAGCAATGTTGTTTTTGCACTTTTTGGCTTCTTGTTAAGTGACTTTTTTGGGGTGGATTCAGTCTTGCACGTGGAGGGTTTGGGTGTGGGCTTTGGTTGGTGTGGCGCTCCCGTCGGGGGGTGCAGTCTGCGGCGAAGTGCACACCTCACCAACACACATTTAGTTGCTCTACAATAACAATAACAGTGCTGTCAAACGATTATTTGTTTTGAACAAATCACAATTTTCAATTTGGATTAATCACACAATAACAGTTGCTTTATAAGCATTACTACTCCGCCAGCGTTATATTCCACTTTTTGTTGTCGATGTACAGTAGCTAGTAGCTCTCTTGCAATTTGCAGTCCTTTTGTTGTTATAATAAAATATACATTCAATGACAACTAATGCTAGCTATCCAAATGCGCGTGTATGTGATACGTACGTATGTAATTACGTCATTATGTA
Source organism: Nerophis lumbriciformis (assembly GCF_033978685.3). Classification (NCBI taxonomy): domain Eukaryota; kingdom Metazoa; phylum Chordata; class Actinopteri; order Syngnathiformes; family Syngnathidae; genus Nerophis; species Nerophis lumbriciformis. Next base: position 30,520,643 of record NC_084578.2, read on the forward strand.
CAAGAAGCCGTAAGAGGGCGGAATATACTGCGTAAAATACATTGGAAAGTTGGCGCCCTCTAGGAATCTGTGTAAATGTTGCATCTTTAAATCATTATTTTTGACAGACCTAATACCATAAATGACATACTTTTAAAAGGAAGAAGCTAAAAAACAAAACGGTAAAAAAATGGGATTGAGAAGAGTTTATTGTATTTATATGTATATATAAATACATACAGTATATAGCATATACATATTATGAAGTTCTTGCAAGGAGTTTATATTTTACATACAACATTCTAATGGGATTGCTTATTGTTTCTCTGAATCTATTGAACATGTTCAAAATCAACTAAACTATAATTATGACCTGTACTTTCATCACGATAAACTGCTGGGTGGGGCATTGGTAAATATTGTTCCCACAAAGGCATTTGTCCCCCACAAAGGATGTCGAATAACTCTACAGCAACCGAGATCTTCAATCTGAAAACCCAGAAGACGGTACCGCTCGTCAGTCTCGAAGAACGTGTTGTTGGTGTAAGATCCAAAGAACTGGGGAGGAAACAAAGACGTAGTTTGAGTATAAAAATGTTGCATTGTCCAGGGAGACCATCGCAAACAGTCAATGCTACTGTACTAAAGTACAGCAAATACCGTATTTTTCGGAGTATAAGTCGCACCGGAGTATAAGTCGCACCTGCCGAAAATGCATAATAAAGAAGGAAAAAAACATACATAAGTCGCACTGGAGCCCGACCAAACTATGAAAAAAACTGCGACTTATAGTCCGAAAAATACGGTACTGCATTTCATGCATCAGTCCCACCTTCCTCACACGCAAAATCTATTTTATTATTACAAAAAAAATCTGTAATTGGAAGCATTGTAATTACCGTATTTTTCGGAGTATAAGTCGCACGGTAGTATAAGTCGCACCTGCCGAAAATGCATAATAAAGAAGGAAAAAAACATACATAAGTCGCACTGGAGCCAGACCAAACTATGAAAAAAACTGCGACTTATAGTCCGAAAAATACGGTACTGCATTTCATGCATCAGTCCCACCTTCCTCACACGCAAAATCTATTTTATTATTACAAAAAAAATCTGTAATTGGAAGCATTGTAATTACCGTATTTTTCGGAGTATAAGTCGCACCTGCCGAAAATGCATAATAAAGAAGGAAAAAAACATACATAAGTCGCACTGGAGCCCGACCAAACTATGAAAAAAACTGCGACTTATAGTCCGAAAAATACGGTTCTGCATTTCATGCATCAGTCCCACCTTCCTCACACGCAAAATCTATTTTATTATTACAAAAAAAATCTGTAATTGGAAGCATTGTAATTACCGTATTTTTCGGAGTATATGTCGCACCGAAGTATAAGTCGCACCTGCCGAAAATGCATAATAAAGAAGGAAAAAAACATACATAAGTCGCACTGGAGCCCGACCAAACTATGAAAAAAACTGCGACTTATAGTCCGAAAAATACGGTACTGCATTTCATGCATCAGTCCCACCTTCCTCACACGCAAAATCTATTTTATTATTACAAAAAAAATCTGTAATTTGAAGCATTGTAATTACCGTATTTTTCGGAGTATAAGTCGCACCGAAGTATAAGTCGCACCTGCCGAAAATGCATAATAAAGAAGGAAAAAAACATACATAAGTCGCACTGGAGCCCGACCAAACTATGAAAAAAACTGCGACTTATAGTCCGAAAAATACGGTAACTGATTATTGGTAATTTTGATCCCAGGAAGCAGAGAAGGCACGCGATGTGCAGGTAAAAGGTTTTTTAATTGGGTACCAGGGAGTAATGAGAACACATGAGTCGCGCAGGAACTCAGGAAGGTCAAACATACAGGAAACAATAAATCGACGGTGAGTGTAACCTTAACTAATTGGCCTTCCAGGTTAACACCAGGTGTGCATACTGTATGTGTGAAATTGTTGCAACTTCGCTGCAGCATCCTGTAAAAAAATGATCCTTGCATATTTGCTGCTGAGAGCGCCGGAGCGTTGGAGATGGGACTGAATAGAAACGCAACACAGCAGTTGGAAATCCGAATGAGGATCAGTTGAAATAAATGTTGTCCATGAACACGTGGCTAGTGAGACGTATTGTCTGAACATCAAGGTGACAGTACGATGAGAATCTAAAGCAGCTGGGCGTCAAGCCGTCCATCTTACCGACTTTACTTGAAAATATTAGGAAAAATAAAAGTATTACCACATTGATGCCCTCCCCTAAGTTTGGACACTTTTGTCCTTACACCAGTCATGTTGTTTACAAACACAAGCCTTAGTAATTTTGCAGTGTCTTGTATGTATTAATGATGCATTTTAACCACGTGTGATGTAATGTTATTTTGGACTATCAGTCGCATCAGTCAACAAATGCGTCATGAAGAGGAAAAAACATTTTCAAACTTTGAACAGTTTGAACAGTCTTGGCTGATGGAGGACACAAAACAGCCATAAAGTTCAAATTCATTATTTCGTATTTGTTTGAAGTTTCCATTCGGTCTTACCGCTAAGCCGGAGGACGGCTCGATGAAGTCAGCCCACAATCCTTTCCTCTGCAGGATGAAGCAGATTTCCTTTGCTCCGTCTACAAACTAGGAAAGTACAATGTCTTGTTAGGCTCTCTCTGATCAAAGGCAATAAATAAACAAATGAGGGAGGCAGTGTTCTTTCATGGACAACACTTTGCAGTCATTTCAGCAGAATATACCCGTAATTGGAACTAAAAGAAAAAATTATATTAAGGAAAAATCAACAGCGGTACTAAACAAACTTACAAGTTCATTAATCAACCGCATTGAACCAGATTTATTCACAATACAAGCAAGACCATAAAATAAATTCCAACTAAATATCATTGCTGTTAAATCAATTATTTTTGGAATTTTGCCGATCGTTCACAATCATTATGAAAGACATGACGGCGGATAGATAAAAAAAAAAAAAGCATTCTAAATATTAAATAAACATAAATAAAAGTCCACTTACAGCGGAACCAATGGGAGCTTCACTATTTCGCCCATAAAATCCGATAAATAACCATTCAAAAACCGCCAACAATACTCTATTTACATTTCGTGACTTGAATATTAACCAAGTATTAGTGTTATTGTTATTATAAGCGCTAATGCAACAAACTGTTTATAGCGGCGCCATGATCACTACCGAGTCCCGCTATGTTTACATCATCCGAGTGGTCTGCTGCTTCCTTGCTATAAGTTTAGATCATACATCATGCGTCTCCCCTGGACAGAAGAAGTCTGAGTAGGTATTCCAACAAGTTGGTAGACTTTGACAGCCATTTAGGACTCGGAAATGGCCAGAACGACACGAAAAGATCCCAGCCCTCCCACCCCATTCCTTTGTTTATGAGACATTCTTCACCGAAACGGGTATATATGAATACCCTATCAATTGGCATCCTAATGACAGCAGACCTTGTACAGTAAGTGATGTTTTATCATGTTGGTTGGCTCTCATAAAATCTGCAGTGAGTAGTAATCAGTGATGAAGAAAAAAAAAAGGGGGTGCGGGGGTTGTTTATGTTTTCAAAATGATTCAACTATTGAATGTCAAAATATAAACAGTAGAAATAATGACCAGAATGTCAGCTACTGTCTTGTTCTAAAACACCAATGAAAATGAAATGTAGCATTTAGACAAGCTATACTGTAGCAAAAGTCATCACATGTCTGCCACAATCATGTGTGTTCTTAAATGTGTATTCCACGTCTTCCATGTCGTATTTACATTTGGGCTTACATGGTAAACAACTAAAATTAATGTTTGGTCATTGTTTTATCCAGACGCATACGTTTGTCCAAATGTGGCCAAGTGGACGCATTGTGAGTTTCCTGGACGTCGTCTACATCACAGAAAAATCTAAGTAAGAGAATCCCCCTGCCATCTTCCACTAGTTTTTTTTAATATATAAATCGCCCACTTGAATATTCTCTCTTCTCTTCCCCGTCTCTCGTCGTCATTTGGGATGTGCATGTCTGTTGTGATTTCCCTTCCTGGTACGATGACCCGCCCTATCTTGCCTCTGTTTGGCCTGTCTGTAATGTTTTGCCCTAATCTTAACCAATCGTGACTCATCATAATAAAGCAACCAACCAATCATAGATTTTCTTATAGGTAAACCAACCAATCATCATTGATGTTTCCTGTATATTTTGTCCCCTGCCCGTGAAGTTGCTTCGCTACGTAGCTTCGATTTTAATGTTAAGTATTTACCACTGGATTATCAAATACCGTACTCATTATGGGAAAACCTTAGTTGTTGGCAAGAGACGGATCAAGATTTTAACACACATTGTAGGTCGGAAAAAACGAAGAAAAAGTGAAATTTATTTCATTTTATTTTCACAGACATAAAAAAGACGGATTTCCAACTATAGACGGAAAAATCACATGCCTGATTGTAACTGAACTTTTGATTGCGTGTATTTAATATTTAGATCCATTGTAATGTCCTTCAAAATGATTGAGAACGATCGGCAAAATTCCCAAAAAAGTGCAGTTCCCCCTTAAGAGCGAAACAATAGCAAAAATGCCCGCAAAATTATTGCGCTCGATGAAGCCATCAGGGTAAAGTCCTTGGCAAGTAGCAGTAATGAGATCCAAACCACTTAACTAGCTACCTCAACGCATGGGATGCATGGCAGGAAGTGATGCCAATGGTATGATGGCGGCTTGGTCATCATAACTTGGTTGATATTTGTCTATTGCAGATCCATTTGATATTCTGTAAATTACCATCTGTACCATGCTTAAGAAAGCTCACCTTGTCAAGCATCTGCTCTCGCTCATCCTCCACAGCGGAAGACCATGCTGTCATATCATTCTGCGTCTTTTGGGTCACTGTGACCACTGTCACATGAGCGCTTGGAGCCTCAGGAAACAGGTATTGGAGATCTGGGTAATACATAGTAACGAAATCACATTTTCGAATTCAGATTTTTTTAGTGAAGATTATTATTACAAAACACAATGTAACAGCCATATTCCATATTTCTTTCTCTCTTGACAAAGGCGGTCACACTCTCTCCCTCTCCGTATCTCCCCTGCCTGCTTCTTTGTCTTGTCTTATCATAACTTGTGGCTAGTTTTTTTTTCCTAGCCCCAAACTACACCTGGGCAATATATCAATTTCATTTACATACTGAAGTTTTTTTGCAAACGATTTAAAAAATGTAAAATATATTATTTTCTCCTCTTGCTCCAGCATATTTTTTGCCCCCAGGAGACGTTTGGTTCCAAAGAAAAAGAACTAAACACAAAATTTAACTTGATATCAAATAGAAAGAGGCAACATCACACAAAGCAGACAACAAACAAACACACACACACACTACTCCTATCTACGAGGGAACAAATCAGTGATTGAAGTAACAAGCTTAAGCTTGCCATCCAAACAATACTCCCTTTGTAGACCAGAAGATATGACAGCCATGGAAGCACATTCACTCTCTTTATGAACAAGAGGCAACACAATCCATCCATCCATTTTCTACCGCTTGTACCTTTTGGAATCGCGGGGGGTGCTGGAGCCTATATCAGCTGCATTCGGGCGGTAGGCGGGGTACACCCTGGACAAGTCGCCACCTCATCACAGGGCCAACACAGATAGACAGACAATATTCACACTCACATTCACACACTAGGGCCAATTTAGTGTTGCCAATCAACTTATCCCCAGGTGCATGTCTTTGGAGGTGGGAGGAAGACGGAGTACCCGGAGGGAACCCACGCAGTCACGGGGAGAACATGCAAACTCCACACAGAAAGATACCGAGCCCGGGATTGAACTCAGGACCTACGTATTGTGAGGCACATGCACTAACTCCTGTGCCACCGTGCTGCCACAACACAATCCATTTAAAATATTTAACAGAGCAGCTGTAACTGCCGACAAACTGCCACTGCTAAGCGAACACACAACTGAGCTAATGCTGCTCTGCCTGGGCGCTGACGTAACACATCACTTGGCAACACGCACACTCTGCTCCAATATGAAACATCTCTCAACTGCATAAGCCAGATTCTTAAAGTTTTTTTGTTTTTTTTTAAACTAACTCATTACTTACTTTTCCTAGTAATTAATTACATTTATGAAAGAGTAATTACGTTAGCAATTCTATCACTTTTTAAAAGTAATTTTCTGAACACCGGTGACGATACCATGTATGATGAGAAAGAAATTACAGCAGGAAACGATCCCTAAAGCAGTCACTCTGCACATCGCCAAGATGCGTGAAAGAAAAAGCCTGCGTTTATCCACTTGACTTACTGAAACTATATAGTCTTCTCAATGCTGTACTTATTTATTTGGACACAATGTATAATATTACATTTGATGCAGTATTTACAGAAGTATTTTATTCAAGACAGAAGTTTTAAGTTTTTACTTTATAAATGTTAATGTTGGAGATAATTATGTATTTACATGCAATGTGCAATGTTACATTTTTGTTAAAATAAGTATTGTATCCAAGACATAAGTATTGATTCCCAGAGGAAGCTCTTAATTTAGTTTTTTAAAAATGATTCCATCAAAAGTCAAATTGATATCTGGTCTAAAAAGAACAACATGGTTCACATTAGAATGTTGCTAAGAGTAAGATGCAGTGTATGCGGTGTCATTTCAAACTGCTAGTTTGTTCTAGTTTTAGTTATTTTTGGACTCACCTTCCCCCCTACGTTTGCATTTTCACACCTTTTACAAGACGCCGCCCTAGTAGGGACCCGTCAGCGTTCCTGTTCTGTCGACCATGTACAATGTATGTCTACTCTTGAATGGGTCTGCACTGAAATTAATTGCACTGTACTTTTTTAAATGCAATGTAAATAAAGTACTAGTCTATTCTATATGAGTTACTGCTGTGCCACAAATTTCTCACAACGTGGCCACGCTTCTCTAAGTATGTGCTGAAGGACTAAGCATTGATGGTAAATCACAGTACCGGTAGGTGTTTTAAGTATTTAAAAAAATACCTTTTTTATTTTAAGAACTAATCGTTAAGCAGAATTTTTTTTACAATTTACTTTTGATTTAGTGCAGGGAATTACCTTGCTTGAATTGCTCAGGGCATGACTGTATGACACACTCTACAGATGATTCGGCCAAATTTATCCTATTAGCCTTCTGATTGATGGCTGGATCATCTTCTTTCTGCACATAGAACATAAACAATGATTAGAACATCCTGGAGGTAAAAGTGCAACTATCTAGTATCTACATATATATTCAATGTACTGTATATCATGCAACCAGTGTTTCCCCTAGCCTTATATTAGAGGTACTCAACACATCTTATCTTCTAATCTAATATTATAATTGGGGCTGTCAAATGATTATATATGTTGTAATCAGATTAAAGGGGCGGTTTGCAACATTTACACAGATGCCTAGAGGGCACTAACTTTCCAAAGTATTTTACACAGTCTATCTTGTCCTCTTACGGCTTCTAGGGTGTTGTTAGTTAATGATACCGATTTGGACAGTTAGCGTTGGCCGTCATTGAATGTATATTCTATCATAACAATAACAATAACTGTTTGTTGCTTCTCTTAAACTGCTTTAGTATGCGTGCACACACTTACTGCGTGCGCGTACGTGTTGACGGGACAGGGTGACTGCTGTAAACACCAACTATTTTATTCGGGCCGGTAAACATTTTTAAGACAAAAACTTAGTAATTGCGAAAAATATCGACAATTGTCTAACAAATGTGTGCTGTTAAACCACTAATGGTAACATAATGGTGTTTTTGCTATATTTTTTGTTTGAAAAATATAACTGTGAACAAGTTGCAAAAAGCCCATATAATCACAGTTTACAGATAATCATGATCCATCTATATTTGCAACTAAAGCATGTCAAAAATGTGCCAACTTTCACTGTATTGTACTAACAGAAAGATAAATGACAGGGCATGATTTTATACAGTGGTACCTCGAGATACAAGTTTAATTGGTTATGAGACACAGCTCATACCTCGAAAGACAGCATCGCCCATTTAAATGAATGGTCTTTCAAATAAGGGACGGTCATTTTCAGCTACTCCCTAAACATGAGTAGTGTTTCCAATAACAGATACAAGATATAAAGACGCTAGATTTTACAAAGAAAACGTCACTTGCAGGATGTCAAATTCACTATATCAACTCAGAATGGAATGAAACTTGAAAAAGGCTCTACATACGCCAACATGCCAAATATGGGCGTCGTCGATAATCGGTCTATAGACAGTATACTTCCAGAAATGCTCAGCTTCCGATGGGAGGGACAAAGGTTACGAGTTATGAGTCTCCCCACCACTAGTTGGCGTAAAGAATGTCACGGTGAACCCTGTAAGATCCAAACAAAACATTCGGTCTTACGCTCTAGCATTAGCTTATGGCTAGAGATGGATATAACTTTGTTTTTCCAACCAGGGAAACGAAGAAAGTGAGTGTCTAAGACAGTGCTGATATTCATTGAAGTGAAAAAACAAATCATGAAAAACATGACCGAGCATGTAAGCTTGTAGCTAACTTGGTGAAGCAGTTTGATTGTACCATACTGAAGCAAAACGAGTCTATAGTTAAAATAATAACGAAATGACAGACATTACGTAATTTCAGTTCTTATATGTCTTGTACATGTTAAGAATGGACAATAATAAAGCAACTTTAACTTGAACTTGATTTATCCGTGAATACATGGACAAAGTCAAAGTTAAAGTACCGATGATTGTCACACACCCACAAAGTGTGGCAAAATTATTCTCTGCATTTGACCCATCACCCTTGATCATCCCCTGGGAAGTGAGGGGAGCAGTGAGCAGCAGCGGTGGCCACAAGCTGCCGATGGTGTGTTTGACTGGAAAGCAGCTCGAAGGGTATACCGTAGAAATCCGCTTTCCATGCAGTAAATAATTATTACATTACTTTATAAAACTACTACTGTTGTTTGTACTACATTCTATTGTATTGTTATTATGAAATATTTCTTATCTAAAGGTGTGGTTTTCTTTTTAAAAGGCATGTTACATGTTAAAATAGGGCTGTTTTGGGGGGGCCAAGCATCAATTAATGTTGTGTTAAATATGTCACTAATTAAACTGGTATCCCAGGCAACTAATGTATTCCTTCATACCACAAAACGGCCCAAAATGTTTAATTGGTTGTCCAATAAAAGTCTGTAAATTTTGAAACTAAAATGTATTTGAAATGGAGGTTGAATAATTATGAGTAATCGACTCACAAAAAACTCATTCATAGGCAGCTTGGATAAACATTGTTCACGGTTTGATGACGCAGGCAGAAGATCAGGGGCCATCTTGTCTGTGAGTCGAATCTTGTGTTCTGAAGCCTTTTCCAGATTACATTCAAACCCTACATTACCAGGCAGAAGAGAGACCTGGTGTCTGACGCCAGATGGTACCATGGTCTCATCCAGCCATAATGGAAGTGGTTCTGAAAAAGAAGACAATTAACAATAATTCTTAGCTTGGTCTAGATATGCATGGTTTGAATTTGTTATCCAAAACTCAAAACTAGTGATAGAGTGATTGGAGTACATACTTGTTGGTCACAAAAAACATTCATGAAGTATGCTTCTTTTATGAATTTATTATGGGTCTACTGAAAATGTGACCAAATATGCTGGGTCAAAAGTATACATACAGCAATGTTAATATTTGGCAAGTTTCACTTTTGGTAGCCATCCACAAGCTTCTGGCAAGCTTCTGGTAGAACTTTTGACCACTCCTCTTGACAAAATCGGTGCAGTTCAGCTAAATGTGTTGGTTTTCTGACATGGACTTGTTTCTTCAGCATTGTCCACACGTTTAAGTCAGGACTTTGGGAAGGCCATTCTAAAACCTTAATTCTAGCCTGATTTAGCCATTCTTTTACCACTTTTGACATGTGTTAGCCCAAGACCCAACCTCCGGGCTGATGATTTCAGGTCGTTCTGAAGAATTTGGAGGTAATCCTGCTTTTTCATTGGCCCATTTAAAGCACCAGTTCCATTGGCAGCAAAACAGGCCGGAGCATAATACTACCATTACCATGCTTGATGGTGGGCATGGTGTTCCTGACATTAAAGGCCTCACCTTTTCTCCTCCAAACATATCGTGGCCAAACAGCTCAATTTTTGTTTCATCTGACCACAAACTTTGCTCCAGAAGGTCTTATCTTTGTCCATGTGATGTCAGATAAAACAAAAATTGAGCTGTTTGGCCACAATACCTAGCAATATGTTTGGAGGAGAAAAGGTGAGGCATTTAATGTCAGGAACACCATACCCACCGTCAAGCATGGTGGTGGTAGTATTATGTTCTGGGCCTGTTTTGCTGCCAATGGAACTGGTGCTTTAAATGGGACAATGAAAAAGGAGGATTACCTCCAAATTCTTCAGGACAACCTAAAATCATCAGCCCGGAGGTTGGGTCTTGGAATGACCCCAAACACACGTCAAAAGTGGTAAAGTAATGGCTAAATCAGGCTAGAAATAAGGTTTTAGAATGGCCTGACTTAAACCCCTTTGAAAACATGTGAACAATGCTGAAAAAACAAGTCCATGTCAGAAAACCAACACATTTAGCTGAACTGCACCAATTTTGTCAAGAGGAGTGGTCAAAAATTTAACCGGATGCTTACCAGAAGCTTGTGGATGGCTACCAAAATTGCCATATTGCAGTGAAACTTGCCAAGGGACATGTAACCAAATATTAACATTGCTGTATGTATACTTTTGACCCAGCAGATTTGGTCACATTTTCAGTAGACCCATAATAAATTCATAAAAGAACCAAACTTCATGAATGTTGTTTGTGACCAATAAGTATGTGCTCTAATCACTCTATCACAAAAAAATAAGAGTTGTAGAAATTATGATTATATATATATATATATATATATATATATATATATATATATATATATATATATATATATATATATATATATATATAAATGCACCATAAGGAATCATCTGACCTTCATTAATTCATTTACTAAGGGGACAACTTTCTGCCTGTTGAACTCTGTGGATAAAAGCATGACTTTTTACAGTATGTAAAATTTGGTACATGTTGTTTTTAAATCATATTGTTTTATTTGTATGTTATTGCTTTGTATTTCATTTAGTAAACCCTTTGGTAAAATAATTATGTCTGTTTATTTACATGGTATCATTTTAGAAATATACTGTGCCACTAATCCATACGTCATCGGCCGGATTTGTACTACACTGAACTGTAAAATGCAGCGGAAAACACAAACCACACACTTCTATAGGAACCTTTAGTTCCAGGAACCTTTAGTTCCAGGAACCTTTAGTTTAAGGAACCTTTAGTTCCAGGAACCTTTAGTTCCAGGAACCTTTAGTTTAATGAACATTTAGTTCCATGAACTAAAGGTTCTAGGAACTTAAAGTTTCTGAACTTGTGGTGTGAAAAGGCCAAATGTTTTCTGTTTGCGTAATTTCACTTGACCTTTTCTAACATTCCACACTACAAAATATTAAATTATGTATGATTTGTGCAGATATCGTATCGGCGCAATATCGGTATTGAACAATACTCAAGGCTCGAATATCGGTATCGTATCCGAAGAGAAAAAGTTGTATTGGGACACGCCTAACACAAATTACTGTTAAGAAATAACTGAGAATGTCATGATGTACAGGGGGCTATTCATTATTTCAGTAATAAATACTGGGTGTAGAAATATGAAACAAAGAATGACAAAAACATAGCATACCATTTATGGAAGCGGCTGTTGCTACATGGCGATCATCAGAACCGTGGGACCCAGTCATAGATAATCCCTTGGTCCTGGCGATTTGACGCACCAGAGCATGAAGCCCAGGAAGATAAGTAGCCAGCCTAGTTCTGCTGTACAGCACCTGATCACATAATAATACATATGTTTTTGAGCTTTAAATACACACATTGCTAAGATATAAAGTAGGTCTCTATTTAAGCAATGTCAGCATAACAGCTCAAAAAGGTCTAAGCAAAAGGTACAATGTGAATGTGGGGCTGTCAATGCACATGCTTTTGTAGTATTTTGAGTGTTGTCATCCATCTGCTTTTCGAAGTGTCGTTCTCGCAGCTTTGTAACAATTAGAGCAAATTGCCCAATCCTTGAATTTACTTCTCTTACGCCAGATGACACAATTTATGAACAAATAGGAATGTGACTCTTACAACAACTCACAATTCAATTTGATTAACAATCGATTCTCGATTCAAACTAATTATTGCAATACATTATTTGATGTATAAAATTTAATAATAAAAAAAAAAATCTGTTTTCAGGCTACAAAAGTTCATTTGGTTGCTGACGTATGATGTAAATCCGCATGTGTGTAAGCGCAGAGAATATACATATACACATACATATATATATATATATATATATATATATATATATATATATATATATATATATATATATATATATATATATATATATATATAATAAATGAACAATATATTTTTTTACATAACCTGCAAAAAAAAATCTTTAAATTTTACTTCAAAAACTGGCAGCTCAGTCACCAGAATTTTACAGTAAAAGCAATGTTTTTTTTTACAGCATATAAAAAAATTGAATAAATGGAAAAACAATACCACTGTTTTTGCTGTAAAATTCATGCAACATAGCTGGCAGGTTTTTTTTTTACCGTAAAATCTTGTTATGTCAATGGTTTTTTTGTTAGTTTTTTAATGTTTTCAGTGTCAGTACCAATGTTGAATCTACGGTAAAAAAAACTCAGTCGGCGGAATTTAACAGTAAAACCTATTGTCAATTTTAAAGTGTACAATTTGATTGATAATTTGTTTTGAAATCATAAGTCAAGCAGATATTTAAGAACAGTATTTATCTTTATTTTAACAAAAAATATTTTTGGAATACATGTTATAATATTTTGATTTTGAAAATATTGAATTTTAAAAGATATGCAATTGCATGCAGTACATGATGTTTAATGTCAAAAGGGAAATAAATATATTTCGTAAGAAAAGATTAAGCATTTTATTAACGCATATTATTTCCAGGCTTTCACGGGGCACATAAAATAATATGGCGAGCCAAATTTGGCCCCCAGGCCTTGAGTTTGACACCTGTGCATTAGTGTATACACTTGCAAGTACCACCTTCTATTAATGCATGCCCTACCTACTGAAACAATTTAAAACATAAATATGACAGCTGACTTGAGCTCATCTAATAGTCAAACTGAACTTACAGTCGCCATGCTCCACTTCTTTGCAGTTTCTCTTCCTGCGAGATTAAGACACAAGGCGGTAAGGAACCATTCACAAACATATGAGTAGAATCCAAATATGTCTGGACCAACACCAAATATCATAGCTTGTGCATATGACTGAACATTGTTGTTAGATTTCGCTGAAAATCATATTTTCCCTTTTACTACTTTATTAGCTATTTTTAAATGTACTCATTTATAATTATCCTTCAATTTTGTAGAAGTATAGACTTTTATATTACAATTAGAAAGACCAAAATTACGCTTGTTATCAATATTATTCTGTTTAGGAGTGTCGCAAGCCGATATTGATATCACATGTTGGTTTGATATCAGGAAAAAACAGACATTAGATTATTGGATCGACTTGCATCTAAAATCTCCAATATAAACTCTGATAAATGTATCTAAGCTAAGCGTGTTTTCTCAGGACCTTCGTATTGTGAGGCACATGCACTAACCCCTGTTCCACCGTGCTGCCTATATATATATATATATATATATATATATATATATATATATATATATATATATATATATATATATATATATATATATATATATACATACACTGTATATATATATGTTTTTAATATATATATACACATATAAATAAATATATATATATATATATATATATATATATATATATATAAACATATATATATACATACATATACATACACATATATATATACACTGTATATATATACATACTTATATACATACATATACATACATACATACACACATATACATATATATATATATATATATATATATATATATATATATATATATATATATATATATATATATATATATATATATATATATATATATGTATATATATTTATATACCGGTAAGCTACTTTTGCTGTGTAGCTTGTAGTGTAGCTTGATACAATTCTCTGGGGATAGCTTCCCTTGTAGTTTACCAACATTTAATTGAGAATAATTTGTAGCATAGCTTACTACATTTTCCAAGTAGCTTGCCCATCACTGTTTATATTGTAGCTACGCTGCTCATCCGGCTGTTACCAAAAAAAAAACTATTAAACTTGTTAAAGTTAAAGTACCAATGATTGTCACACACACACTAGGTGTGACAATTTTTTTCTCTGCATTTGACCCATCACCCTTGATCACCCTCTGGTGTCCATTTTATAGCAAGAAAATGCAAATTGGTAAAAAATTAAAAATAAATATATCTTTTTTTTAAATATAAAAATAGTTTTTTAATAGCAACATTAACAACAAACGGTACATGCCAAAACTATCTAACTTGCTCAAAAATAAACAAGCATTTTGTGATGACGTGTTTACAAAGCTGCACACACTGCTTTATTCAGGGTCTCAGCATGTTTCAACTAGTGAAATTTAAAACTTGGTAGGACTTTTTTAGGACCATAATGAATATAATGTAAGACCATTTCACAGCTATACGGAGAAATAAGTACAAAGATATAAAGGAAAATCAGAGAGCCAGAATGAATTGTAAGTAGATGAATTCATTCACTGCTTATTCACATTTCACAACAAAATGGTTAAACTAACTAAAAACACCAGAAGCCTCTCTATTGTAAACCAATTTCAAAAAAATAAATCATCATAACAGTCATTTCTTTTAGATTTGCCATACAACTGTTTTCTTGCAGAAGGTGCAGTGTGCTTCATATCAAGTCGCCATGCCTTTACGATACCAACCTACAGGACAGTCTCTGTCGGCAGAACATCCATCCATAGTACTGCAGTTCAACTATGGAACAGTCTACCATGAAGTAGTTGGTGATATACATGATCCCACCCTTTGAGAGCAGAGTGAACAGGCATCTTATCTCACTTGCATGATTCTCATGAACCTCTCAGTCCAGATGTGTCCAAGCCAGTGTTTTTTAACCTTTTTTGAGCCAAGGCGAATTTTTTTCATTGAAAAAATCCGTAAGCACACCACCAGCAGAAATCATTAAGAAATGAAACTCAGTAGACAATAAAAAGTTGTTTTCGCAATTGTTGGATATGAATTCAAACCATAACCAACCATGAATCACTATAGCTCTTGTCTCAAAGTAGGTCTACTGTCAACACGACGTGACTTATTTTGAGTATTTTGGTTGTGCTCCCGTGCATAGTGTTTTAGTTATTGTCTTGCGCTCCTATTTTGGTGGCTTTTCCTGTTTTTTGGTATTTTCCTGTTGCAGTTTCATTTCTTCCTTTGAGCGCTATTCCCCGCATGTGCTTTGTTTTAGCAATCAAGAATATTTAAGTTGTTGCTATCTTTTTTGTGTGGACATTGTTGATTGTCATGTCATGTATGGATGTTCTTTGTGGACGCCGTCTCTGCTCCACGCACTGTAAGTCTTTGCTGTCGTCCAGCATTCTGTTTTTGTTTACTTTGTCGCCAGTTCTGTTTTAGTTTCGTTCTGCATAGCCATCCCTAAGCTTTAATGCCTTTTCTTAGGGGCACTCACCTTTTGTTTATTTTTGGTTCAAGCATTAGATACCTTTTTATCTGCACACTGCCTCTCGTTGTCGTCTGCATATTGTGATCACGACAAACCATCGTCGTCTCACACGACGTGTTCCCGACACCGACAAAGCAATTAGCTACCAGCTTCCACCTACTGATATTGAGGAGAATAACATGGTTACTCTGCCGAGCTCTAGACAGCATCGACACTTAACAACGGCACATTATTTGCGGATTGTAAGTACTGGTTTGCAAAAAATATTTTTAACCCAAATAGGTGAAAGTACATAATCTCCCAC
This sequence comes from Nerophis lumbriciformis, assembly GCF_033978685.3. Lineage (NCBI taxonomy): Eukaryota > Metazoa > Chordata > Actinopteri > Syngnathiformes > Syngnathidae > Nerophis > Nerophis lumbriciformis. The sequence continues at coordinate 30,536,703 of NC_084578.2, forward strand.
GGCACACCAGACTGTATCTCACGGCACACTCGTGTGCCGCGGCACAGTGGTTGAAAAACACTGGTCTAAGCTGCTGTGAACCATTGATTAGGCTATGTGGATTTTTTTATAGTGCCCTTGTGCCTATATTAGTTTTCTACTTTTGTGGTCTATCCTTATGGGCTTTTGTTCACTTCAGCATGTTATTTTATAAAAGTGTTTTCAGGTAACAACCACCAAAATGTCAGCAATGGTAGAGGAAAGCACAACTGTATTAGCATCTCTGCTAAGAGTTTGTTTAAAAATAAGATGTTATAGCTCACAAGCCTCAAATGTATACAGATGTGTGCAGATGATACAGTTATTTGCACACATTCAAATTTGCTCAGCTCATTTTGTATCGGAATGAGTTGTAAGTAATAATTGATTGACACTGTAAGAGATGTAGTATTCAACGACATGTATATTATTATAGTATGTATATTATTATGTACAGTACACTGATATGTAACAGACTACTGTAGCAAGTGGAAATAGTGGGTCACATGGGTACATATGTAATAATAATGCTACAGTATGTTAAAATTAATACACGTTGTTGCGTCAAGTCTTGTGCTCTTTGCTCTAAATACTTAACACCCAATTCGTTATTGCAGACGGTATTGTTAGTAATATTTCCAAATGTGGCTTTTCAGTCAAGGTGACCATCAAACGAAGAAAAGTTTGCAGAAAAGGTTCAAGTCTTACCAACGTTCACGGACGAATGGTAGAAAGTCAAACTAGGCTTCACTAGGCAGTATAATCCCAAACAATGTAAGACTGTTAGGCGTCGACTAATAACATTTTGATATGTTTATGATTTACACTAATAAGTATGAACTTGTGTAGGTAAGGGCGCAAGGGGCGGGGATTGAGAATTACGTCATCATTAGGGGACCAAACCGCTTGGTGTCGGCGTTGCCAGATAGGAAATGATACATTATCGTAGTTTGATTAAATGTATCGTCCATCCATCCATTTCCTACCGCTTGTCCCGTCTATATCCGATTTGAAGTTGCTCAAGAGGACCATCTGATTTAGTAAAACATTACCACAGACCGTGTAAAATGTAGCTTGCAATGCAGTTTCACCTTTAAATAATCAACACTGTAGGAAAAAAGCCTGGATGAAAATGCGATTTATCCCGTTTGTGTCTGCTAATAGCCAAATATTGATGTGGGTTATACTTTCGTACATTGTGGGATTTGGGGAATTATTTACGCACAGGGGTGAAATTATCGTACACGTCTGATAATTATGGTACGTCTGGCAACGTTGATGCGTGTCATGATATTTTCATATTATAGGCCAGGGGCGTCAAACTCAAATACAGAGTGGGCCAAAATGTAAAACTGAACAAAGCCGTGGGCCAAGGTTGAACAAATTAACCTTTTAATAGGGACCCAAACAAGTTTTGCATTGAATATTGAACAAGCAAGGCTTATAGAACTTTATAGTGACATGCAAAATCAAGTTTCAAATAATAATAACAATAATAAAAAAAATATCAATGGCATATCAAATAAAATGTAAATAAAAATTGAATGCCTCTTTTCTATTTGCAGCCTTCTGAGGTAAATATCAAAATAAACTTTTTCCACAGGCTAATAATACATTTGAAAATAAAATAACAATAATGAATGAATCAAACATTCAAGCCTTGAAGTAGCAAGAGAAAGTGCATGAATAAAACGTTAATTATTGCTCAGTTTGCTACACTGATTTGCTTTAACACTGAATATGGAACAAGCAACGCTTATATAACTAAATAGTGCAAAATCAACTTTCAAAAAACAAACGAAAAAACATCAATGGTATACAGTATAAAATACAATTTAAATAAAAAATTGAACGCCTCTTTTCTATTTGCAGCCTTCTGAGGTAAATATCAACATTAACTTGGTGGGCGGGAAGAGTTAGTGCTGCAAGAGGTTCTGCTGTGTTTATGTTGTGTTACGCTGCGGATGTTCTCCCGAAATGTGTTTGTCATTCTTGTTTGGTGTGGGTTCACAGTGTGGCGTATATTTGCAACAGTGTTAAAGTTGTTTATACGGCCACCCTCAGTGTGACCTGTATGTCTCTTGATCAAATATGCCTTGCATTCACTCATGAGTGTGTAGAAGCCGCATATATTATGTGACTGGGCTGGCACGGTGTTTGCATGAAGGAAAAGCGGACGTGATGACAGGTTGTAGAGGACGTTGAAGGTAGTGCCTTTAAGGCACGCCCCCAATATTGTTGTCCGGGTGGAAATCGGGAGAAATTCGGGGGAATGGTTGCCCCGGAGTTTTTCGGGAGGGCCACTGAAATTCGGGAGTCTCCCGGGAAAACCGGGAGGGTTGGCAAGTATGAGTATTAGCGGTGGATGCTGTGTAACAGCGGCACCGCCGCTGTATAATACCGGCGGGCCAGCTCTAATGTTAATTCGATATTGCCTCAAGGGCCAGATTAAATTACACGGCGGGCCAAATTTGGCCCACGGGCCAGAGTTTGACACCCATGTTATAGGCGGTTTGCAAACCAGCTTGGAAACGCATTACCGCCACTAACTGGATGGGAGAAAAAGGTCATAATGTTCCTCACTTCATCAGTGCAGCTCGACTGGAAATCACAGCAGCAGTTCTTACAGTTCGAGTTGATCAAATGTTGCAGAAGGAGCTACAACTTGAGTTGGACAAGCCCATTTTTTAGACTGATAGCACAACTGTTCTGAAATACATTTGTAATTAAACATGTCGATTCCAAACCTCTCTGGCAAACACAGTCTCCATCATCAGAGAAGCAACAGATACTCATCAGTGGGGATATGTTGGCTCAAAGGAGAACCCGGCAGATGATGCATCAAGAGGAACGAGGGCAGAAATTATGGATAGATGGGCCAAAATTTCTCTGTGAAGCAAAAGCGGTTTGGTCTAAATTTGCTGTTAATCTTGATGACCAAAACACATTACATGTTATTATGCATGTGCATGTTACTACATTACATATATTATGTGTGTTCTGCCACAGTTATTAAGATTACTTTATTTAGTGTGTGTTTATTTCCGAGTCATTTCAGTTGGTTCTGTTAAGTGAGCTGTACCTTTAAGAAACACGCAGATAGGTCACGTGTTTAGACTCCGGAAGTATTTCAGACAGGTGCGCACAACTCCGCCTCATTCCTCGTGTTTCTCAGCAAACTATCACATCTTATGCTGTTCGTGGCATCGTTGTTTTAACCTTGCAATTGTCAATAAACCTGGCCTCCATCAGTCAACCTGGTGTTCAGAGTTTTGATGAGCGGAAGGTGTTGAACTTACTGCCTTCGTGTACAAGTGTGCTTAAGGAAGGCAGGATAGTAAAACAACGACTTCATCGCAGAAGATAACACAGTTTCACGCTGAACAAACATCATGGATTCAAAGGAGCCGTCGCTGAAGTCTAGATCCTACACATCACGCTCCACAAAATCATCTGCAGGGAATGCTGCGGCTTTAGCCCGTGCCAACGCAGAGGCAGCAAAAGCACGACTGAACTTTGCAGAAAAAGACATGATCCTAGCAATGGAAAAAGCCCAATTAGAAGCACGAATGATGAAACTGTCCCTAGAAAGAGATGCTGCTGTAGCTGAAGCGGAGGCTGAAGCCCTAGAAGCAGCGTTAAGCATGGACGGCAGTGTGCGAAGTAGCAGGAAGCTACCACTTCAAGAGATTCCCTGTGATCCTCTAGGGCGGACCAGAGAATATGTCACTGAACAGTCAAAAGAACATTCGTCTGTAGCATTAGAAGACTACGCTCATGATGGTGCTCGTGAGCGAGGCACACAATCCAACGCCCCTCTTCACCCCTTCATCCAGGACAGTGTTGGTCAGCTACACACACATTCAACCCCGGCACTGCATCCACATCCTCATTTTCCTTCTCAAAATGAAAGCAGCCATCTATGTTTAGACCCAGCACCAAGAAACTATCACCATGCTCTCCAGTCCATAGCAGTAGAGAGGCCAGCTGCTTCCAACATCACACAAACAGCAGCAAGCAGAGTAACTGTAAATCAGCCACAACCCTCTATGACCACGCCCCTACCCTTCAAGAATACTCAAGGTTATCATAACCCACAGGGATCAAGTAATAATGGTTTTCAGTATCCCGCCATGTCCAGTAACACTCCTCATAATGCTCATCATGACAGATCAGATATGAGTGATGTCATCAGATATTTCGCTCGACGTGAACTGGTTACTACATGTATGACCCAATTCAACGATCAGCCGGAGAGTTACAGCGCTTGGCAACAGTCCTTTCAAAACGCAGTAAGAGGACTTCATCTAACATGCAGCGAGGAAATGGATTTGCTGGTCAAGTGGCTTGGGAAAGAGTCAGGAGAACATGCAAAACGTATTTGAGCTGTCAACACTAGCCAACCTCAAAGAGGACTTCAGATGATATGGAACAGACTGGACGCATGCTACGGAGCCCCTGAAGTAGTCGAAGAGGCACTCTTCCAAAGCATCAGCAACTTCCCCAAAATCACCTACAAAGACTATGCAAAACTTCATGAGCTCAGTGACCTTCTTATGGAACTGCAGGCGGCCAAGACAGATGGAACTCTTCCCGGCCTTCATTACCTCGACACAGCCAGAGGAATAAGTCCTCTTGTCCAGAAGTTGCCCTCTAGTTTTATAAATAAAGTTGATTTGATTTGATTTGATTAGTCTGCAAGAGAAATGGCTGTCTGTTGGGTCCGATTACAAAGAACGTTGTCGAGTCTCATTCCCTCCCTTTGAAGTATTTGTGGACTTTATTTTCCATCAGGCTAAAATCAGAAATGACCCTAGTTTCAACTTTGCTGTTCAGGCTGACATTGCAATGACGGACAAGACCTTTAGAACAACCAAACCAAAAGAAATATCAGTCCACAAGATGGACGTCTCTCCTACAGAATACAGTGATGAAGCTGAGAACCCCGAACGTCACTGCCCAATTCATAAAAAACCCCACCTTCTGAGGAAATGTCGAGCTTTCCGAGATAAACCCATAGAAGAAAGGAAAGCATTCCTCAGAGAACACAAGATCTGCTTTAAATGTTGCACATCTTCAAAACACATGGCTAGAGACTGCAAGTATACGGCTACATGCACTGAATGTGGGAGTGAGAAACATAACTCTGCTCTTCATCCAGGACCAGCACCACAGACAGAGTAGCCATACCCCTCTTCAAAGCATGGCGGGGAGCCAGCAGCTGCACTACAGTCTGTGGTGGTGATCAAAGCGACAGGTCATGTTCTAAAATCTGTTTGGTTAAAATCTACCCCGTCAACCGTCAAGAGAAGGCAATAAAGGTCTACGCTATCATTGACGAACACAGCAACAGATCCTTGGCCCGGTCTGAGTTCTTCGACACCTTCAAAGTGCAAGGATCCCCCTCTCCATACTCTCTCCGAACCTGTTCGGGAGTAACAGAAACCATGGGGAGAAGAGCTACAGGTTACCAGATCGAATCCATGGACGGGAAAGTCAGTCTTCCTCTACTAAGTCTGGTTGAATGCAACGACATCCCTAACAATAGATCAGAGATCCCAACTCCCGATGCTGCATCTAATCACCCCCACCTGAAGTCTATTGCTCAATTCATCCCAGAGCTCGAACAGAGTACACCCATTCTGCTTCTCCTAGGGCAAGACATTATCGCAGCCCACAAAGTTCGCAAACACTTGAACGGCCCTCGAGATGCTCCTTATGCACAGAAACTCGACCTGGGATGGGTGATAGTTGGTAATGTCTGCTTGGGAGGTGTGCACAAGCCAGACAGTGTAAATGCCTTCTATACCCAGACAGCAGAATGGAAACGCCCCTCCATCTTTCAACCAAGCCCTAACACCCTGCAGGTGAAAGAGAGGTGCAGTCAGTTTCAGTACAAAGACTATCCTAAGATACAGACAACAGGGATTCCTACATGCAGTCGAGAAGCTGAGGAGTTGGGCTCCACAGTGTTTCAACAGACAAGGGATGATGACAAAGTTGCTCCATCAATTGAGGACATTTCTTTCTTGAAAACCATGAGAAACAACTTAAAGAAAGATAAAAACAACAGCTGGGTAGCTCCGCTGCCTTTCAAGTCACTAAGGCGTCGTCTCCCCGATAACAAACTACGAGGCCCCCATCAGACACAGAAGATGGCTGACCTTCCGGAAGATCGCCTCTCTACTGAACCTCCATTCACAAATGTTGGCTTGGATGTGTTCGGACCGTGGGCTGTGTCTTCACGACGTACAAGAGGTGGCTTCGCTCAGAGTAAACGGTGGGCAGTGTTATTTACCTGCATGAGTGTTCGAGCTGTCCACATCGAGGTAATAGAATCTCTCGACACGTCAAGCTTCATCAACGCTCTTCGGCGTTTCCTTGCTGTTAGGGGCCCTGTGAAGCTTATTCGTTCAGACCGAGGAACTAACTTTGTCAGCGCGTGGAAAGAGCTGAAGATCTCCTCAAACATCATTAATGCTCCGGTCGAGAAGTATCTCTTGGCTCAAGGATGTGAATGGAAGTTCAACGCTCCTCACGCCTCTCATATGGGTGGTTCATGGGAGAGGATGATTGGAGTAGCACGAAGGATTCTGGACTCCATGTTCCTCCAGCTAGGAGCTTCACGACTCACTCATGAAGCACTCACTACACTGATGGCAGAGGTTGCTGCAATCATTAATGCCAGACCTCTGATCCCAATGTCGACTGACCCGGACGACCCCCTCATCCTTACTCCAGCGACCCTCCTCACCCAAAAAGTGAGTCTTCCTTCTGCCCCAGTCGGTGATTGGATCCAAGACCTTCACAAGTCCCAGTGGCGCCAAGTCCAACATCTTGCCCAAACTTTCTGGAGTAGATGGAAGAAACAATACCTTGCATCACTTCAACCACGGAGAAAGTGGACGGCCTCCACCCCAGACCTTCAGCTTGGGAGTATTGTCCTTCTCAAAGACAACCAGCTTGCAAGAAACGAGTGGCCTCTGGGCTTGATTACTCAAGTCTTTCCAAGCAAAGACGGTAAGGTGCGGCAAGTGGAGATCAAGGTCTACAGGAAAGATGGGACTAAACTCTTCCTGCGTCCCATTTCAGAGACAGTCCTCCTTCTTGCTCCTGATTAGGAACAATAAGAGCTGTAGGGACATTTAAGTGATGACATTTGATAATGCCAGGCGGGGAGTGTTCTGCCACAGTTATTAAGATTACTTTATTTAGTGTGTGTTTATTTCCGAGTCATTTCAGTTGGTTCTGCTAAGTGAGCTGTACCTTTAAGAAACACGCAGATAGGTCACGTGTTTAGACTCCGGAAGTATTTCAGACAGGTGCGCACAACTCCGCCTCATTCCTCGTGTTTCTCAGCAAACTATCACATCTTATGCTGTTCGTGGCATCGTTGTTTTAACCTTGCAATTGTCAATAAACCTGGCCTCCATCAGTCAACCTGGTGTTCAGAGTTTTGATGAGCGGAAGGTGTTGAACTTACTGCCTTCGTGTACAAGTGTGCTTAAGGAAGGCAGGATAATGTGTGTGTGTATAATTCGATGAAGGAGGCTTTTGAACGTTTTTTTAGAGCGCTTTAGGCTGAATACAGTGACTCTCAGATGAGTGTTAAATGATTTAGAATGCATTAAAAAAGAAAAACGTGTTCTGATCTTTCATAAGGATTGTGAATGACAAACACAATTGCAAAAAAGTGCAGTTCCCCTTTCAATTCAGACAATATTCCTTTATTTAATGAGAAATGACCAAAACATAGACAATAGTTGAGTGGAGATCTGCTTCCCTCTTGTAAAAGTACAATTTAAATTTTGCAAATCATATAAATAAAACACAAAATCCTTACTCTTTGTCAAAGTAGCTGTCAATAGTGATACAAAAAACAGAACTAGAAAGAAATGCATATTGATATTAGAAATGCAAATAAACATTATTTGCTGATTTTTTTGAACATATGGCAAAACAAGCTTATTCACTTTATCATTTAAAGCAGTGGTTCTCAAATGAGGGTACGCGTACCCCTGGGGGTACTTGAAGGTATGCCAAGGGGTACGTGAGATTTTTTTTTAATATTCTAAAAATAGCAACAATTCAAAAATCCTTTATAAATATATTTATTGAATAATACTTCAACAAAATATGAATGTAAGTTCATAAACTGAACATCAAATCAAGTAGGCTATTCCATTCATTACAATGCAACAATGCAATATTCAGTGTTGACAGCTAGGTTTTTTGTGGACATGTTCCATAGATATTGATGTTAAAGATTTCTTTTTTTGTGAAGAAATGTTTAGAATTAAATTCATAAATCCAGATGGATCTCTATTACAATCCCCAAAGAGGGCACTTTAAGTTGATGGTTGCTTCTATGTGTAGAAATCTTTATTTATAATTGAATCACTTGTTTATTTTTTAACAAGTTTTTAGTTATTTTTATATCTTTTTTTCCAAATAGTTCAAGAAAGACCACTTAGCAATATTTTGCACTGTTATACAATTTAATAAATCAGAAACTGATGACATAGTGCTGTATTTTACTTCTTTATCTCTTTTTTTTATACCAAAAATGCTTTGCTCTGATTAGGGGGTACTTGAACTAAAAAAATGTTCAAAGGGGGTACATCACTGAAAAAAGGTTGAGAACCACTGATTTAAAGCATGAAACGCAAATAAGCTAATAGAATAAATGTTGCAAAAATGGGTAGCGCTCTGTGTGATTAAAGACACCTGGTATAGCTAACACAGAGTGATCAACCATGAAACTAGAAATTATATTGACTGCATTGTCAAATATATTTGGTGAACGTGTGCGCTGTGGTAAACATGGATTACAAGCTCGTCTCCTCTAAAAAAAAAATTCTCACAAGAGAGGTCTACCTATAGACAATATATTTGGGAATGTTGGTAAGAATAAAACATAAAGTTAAGAAACATGCGAGAGTAAAAATGTAACATTTGTGTGACACAATTTGAGTTTTAGTGTAATGTATCCTGATACAAACAATCATTAAGGGTGTTTTACTCTAACACACAACATGAATGTTTACGCACAGATTGATTGATTGATTGAATTATTTATTTCAAACCTGCACAGTACAACAACACACACTTTTTTTTTTTAAACATTTTGGCAGGGACATTTATGCAAGGCTTGAAAAGGGGTTGGATGAAGCAGATGCTTATAATATCCCAACCCCTCTCACTCATTCCACATTTAACATAAACAATATAATACAAGAACAATACTATACAAACAAAAACAAGAAAAGCTCCTGTACACTAACAATACAATAGTACCACTGTTACTATAAAACAAGACAAGACGAGACAAAACACACACACACACACATACACACACACACACACACACACACACACACACACACACACACACACACACAGGCCCAAACACTCTCTGACCATACACCTCTCTCCCATCGCTCTGTGCTGAGGGCATCACTCTCTTTCCTCCTCGTACTTCTTCAGTACTTCTTTTTTAAACAGTCTTTTAAATGTAATCATGTTAGAACAGGTTTTTAACTCGTCCCCTAAGTTGTTCCACAGACTGACTCCACGCACTGAAATGCACATTGATTTTAAAGTTGTTCTAAATTTAGGCAAATATAATTTGTTGTTTCCTCTTAGACTGTAACTATGATGAGCATCTCTATCCTGGAATAGGTTTTGTATATTGGATGGTAGAGAGTTTTGGGATGCCCTAAACATAATTTGAGCAGTTTTAAAATTGATCACATCGTGCAGTTTAAGTTGCTTTAACTCCATGAATAGTGGATTTGAATGATGTCTGTAGTGAACATTGGACACAATCCTAATGGCCTTTTTCTGCAGAGTGACTAAAGGCTGTAGATGGGATTTATAACAATTTCCCCAGACTTCAACACAATAGTTTAGATACAACATAATAAATGAATGATACAATAAAAGCAGAGCATTGGTGTTCAATAAATGACATGATCTCCTCATCATTCCAACACATTTAGCAACTTTTGTCCTCAGGTAATTTATATGAGGCTTCCATGATATATTTTCATCTATTACCACTCCTAAGAATGAATTTTGTTGAACATATTCTATTGGTGTATCATCAATAACAATCCTGATGGGTATTTCACTTTTGCGATTGCTAAAGAGCATGATTTTGGTCTTCTTTAAATTAGATTCAAACATCCATAACCATAAGTGACAACAACAACAACAAGGCCTGCCACACAACAGGTACCGGAAGACAAAATCTTTTTCATCTTCTTTTTAATTTCCGGCAGACTGGACGCATGTTAGGCGTATTGCTGCACTCCACTGGTCTTTATTTGAATTCCTTCTTCACCTCAGATCTTTTTGTGTAGTCCAGTCTTTTGCAGGAATTCCAAAACAGTTTTTGCCACTGCTTGATGTTCCCAGCTTAATATGCTTTTAAGTGAAGTGTCCTCGTTTCTAGTTTCTGGCAGTTTTGCGTGCATTATGGCTCTCTCTTCATTGTACTTATTGCAGTCTTTGAGGATATGGGTGACACTTTCTTCCTCTCCACATGTGCATTTTAAACACTGATAGTTTATTTATTTGCCATGCTGTATTTGCAACTGTTGGATGCGCACCCTTATTGCTGCCTTTTAATTAAGTCATATTTTTGGAACGGTCTGTGTATATTTGCATGTAATCTGACCATTTGTTCTTTAAATGTTTTGTTGTTACTTCTACAGGATTACCTGCATCAATTATGTTCACTAACTCTAATATTGAGAGATCCACATCTGGCTCTGACAGGATCCAAGGAGGAACAGGTGACCAACACACCACAGGGCCCAACTGCAAATCACATAATCCTATCTCCACTGCTCTGTTCCTTACTGAGTGCATGAAATGTTTCCTCCTTCCTCTACCGCTAGTCCCTTGGAGTTGCCATAGTGCTCTCCCATCACCCTCTTAGTGTGGATTAAAGACCCCCAACTCTGCAATTTAGCTCAGTAGTTCAGCGCCAGTTTGCTCTTTCTCACTCTCTTGCTTTTTCTTTTTACATATAATTTACAATCTAAACTTGTATGCTATTACACATCATTTCAAAATTATATTATGTATATATATATATATATATATACGTACATTTTAGGAATCTTTAGGCAAATCACGATTCTCGGGGTGACGATCCAATTCAGAATCGATTCTGGATTCAACACGATTCTAGATTCAAACTGATTTCAATGTAGTATATGGCATATTGATTATAACAAAACCAAAAAAAAGGTTACAGGTTACAAAACCTCCTTTTGGTTGCTGACGTATGGCATGTAGGCACAACAAGTAAGCATGGAGAAGGCCTAAAATAATAATTTTTATAAATGGTTCTCAAAAAAAAAAAATACAGTATATATATTAATTTAGCATTTATATTTCATATTTATATTCAACATTTATATTTAGAGTTAACATTTAAATTTAACATTTTCATTGAGATTTACGATTTGGAATAAATATTTTTTCATTTGACATTACCGTATATGTAACATATACATTTAAATTTAGCATTCAGATTTAACATTTATATTCAGATTTACTAATTAGATTAAACATTTATATTTAACATTTAAATTTATATTTAGCATTTATATTTAGATGGATTGATTTCACATTAAAATGTAATACTTATACTAAGATGTACTATTTAGATAAAACATTTGTATTTGACATTTACATTTAACATTGTCATTAACATTTCTATTTAACTATTTAGATACAACATTTATATTTATAGTTTATCAGATTTACTATGTAGATTAAACATTTACATTTAGCATACATGTTTATATGTAACATCTATATTTAACATTTACATTTTACTATTTATATTTAACTTTTACATTTTACATGTATAATTAATATTTATATTTAACGTTTGTATTTACCATTTAGAGATAGCATTTATATTTAGCTTTACTATTTGGATTAAGCATTTATATTTAACATCTATATTTCACATACACATTTACATTTAGCAATTATATTTAACATTTACATTTAACAGTTGTACTATTTAGATTAAACATCGATATTTACCATTTAGATTGAACATTTGTATTTACCTTTATATGTAACATTCCTATTTAACATTTACATTTTACCATTTAGGTTTAACATTTAGAATTGACATTTGTATTTAACATTTGTATTCAACATTTAAATTAAATTTTTAGATTAAGATTTAATGTTTATATTTATATTTAACATGTATACTTAATTTATATTTAAGTTTAACATTTTGATTCAACATTTCGATTTAACGTTTATATTTATATTCAACATTTACATCTACATTTATGTTTAACTTTTATATTCAGATTGACTATTTAGTTCAAACATTTGTATACAATTTAAATTGAACATATGTATTTACATTTAAGATTTTTATTTAACATTTAGATTTTACATTTCAATTCAACATTTCAATTCAACATTTATATTTAGATTTAACAATATATTTGAAATCTAATATTTAGATTTAACATTTAGATTTAGATTAAACATTCATATTTAACATTTAACATTTAGATTTAGATTTAACAATTGGATTCATTATTTAGATTTAACATCTTTATTCAACATTTGGATTTAGCATTCATATTTAGCATTTATAAATGAGCAAAGCGTGAGAAAAGTAATATAAGTGTGAGATAAGCGAGATAAATATTCAATGTATATCAGCTGGAAAAGCGTGATTGCACCCCATGAGGACATTTTGTGTACTGAACACACACATACTCAATTAGGAAATGTAAGCCAGCTGTGTCTTTCACCTTTTTTTTGTCCTTAAGTTCAGAGTTTTGCTATAAAAGGCCACACAAGGCTACCTTTCAGTCTGCTGACCTGGAGACCTTTCACCATGAAGCACCTTCTTGTCCTGGTCCACCTCCTCCTTGCCTGCCTGGGTAAAAACTATTTGCTTGCAAACACACTTTGTTGGTCATATGTGATGGGTTTTTCTTCTCCATGTGTCTCCACTGGCAGCCGCTGTCTGGTCGGCCCCTGCTGACACGGAAAAGGTGAGGTGGTGCGTCAAGTCGGACAAAGAGTACCAGAAATGTATGGACCTCTCAGCCAAAGCGCCTGTGTTCACCTGTGTGAAGAGGACCAACTCAATGGATTGTATCATTGCCATTCATGTGAGTTGTTGTCTTTGTGTTCTACACTCAAACATTACCACACTTTTATTTTTCAAATAAACCAATAGAACTGTTGCTGAAGTAAACAATATTACACAGATGGAAAAATATTGTGCAAGTAAAATGTTTGCAAGAAAGCTAGTACAAAGCCTCTAATGGGCTTTTTTGGGGGTATTTTTCAAAATTTGTCAACAGCACTTTGCCATTATGCACCAATTACTGTCATGGCAAGTGAGGTACATTCAAGAACCCCAGAATTGTGACCAACACAAGCGAGTCCTTTTGTGAGCACACTGTTATGCAAAGCAACTTCTGCTGCATAATGACACTAAGGAATCAGTTTCTGTTTTAATTTGTTTCTATAATAGAGAGCTATTTGAATCTGTATACCAATTTGAATGTCATGACTTTCCCAAAAAAAACAGCAAAATCAACTGATGCTGCTTCAAACATAGCAGTGTTAATGCTAGTCAAAAAAGGATTATGACCGTGTTTCTTAACCATTGTTCAGAGTCAACTTGTTTTCAGAGTTTGTTCCCAACCTGGTCCCCTGTAATCACGTGAGGGGCTTTAAACCAATCATTTAGATCAGGGGTCTCAAACTCAATTTACCTGCGGTCCACTGGGTGAGGCTGGGCCGCAAGAAAAGATTTCTTAAAACAAATCTAACATGCACTTTTTAATGAATTCACCTTCGTTGAATGGCTTTCCCGCCCTAGCAACCATCTCACTCACCATGTAGCTAGCTTTGACTGCTGCATCGCTCTTTTCGGTTGCTTTCTTGAAGAAATCTTATTGCCTCAGACTGGTTATAAAATGTGCAACCCGGGTCACTCTCTCATCTCCCTGATATTTTGCATACTCCTCAGCATGTCTAGTTGTATAATGACGTTTCAAATTATATTTCTTGTGCAAATAAGACGTAAAAGAGTGCATCTCTATCCTCCAAAACCGCAATAAGAGTACACCTCCAGGCAACTTCAACCCTAAACTAACACCCTCCCCGGATTGTTAATAATCAAATGTAGATACTTTTTTCTTATGCCTTCTGATCTCTCTCTCTGTCCACTACTTGCTGTACATATCCGACCAAGTCAGTACTACACTGTTTCAATGTCAATTTCTCTGATGATGCAACTGTTGGTGGGTGGGCTTCGGGGTAGCGGGGGTGTTTTTGTAGCCTGGAAGAGTTAGGGCTGAAAATGATTCTGGGTATTTGTTCTGTGTTGTGTTTAGGTGCCGCTGTTCTCCCAAAATGTGTTTGTCATTCTTGTTTGGTGTGGGTTCACAGTGTGGTGCATATTTGTAACAGTATTAAAGTTGGTTATATGAACACACTCAGTCAGACCTGTATGGCTGTTACTCAAGTATGTCTTGCAAGCAGATGCCGCACACATGTGGTTGAGCCGGCACGCTGTTTGTATGGAGAAAAAGACCGCGTGATGCCAGGTTATAGAGGACACTAATGGCGGTGCCATCACAGCAAGCCCCCAATTTTGTCAAGAGCCACATACCACACAGTGAATGGTAGATTTCTTCAGCTCCGCACAAAACGCTGTCAAGCGCCGTTCATCTAAAACTCGCGGGCCGCACTAACCTTAAACTTTCATATTAAGGTGGGGGCCGCAAAATAACGTCTTGCGGGCCGTAATTGGGCTGCGTGTTTGAGACCCCTGATTTAGATCATCTGGTCAAAAGCCCCATGTGACTACATGCTGGGGACCAACTCAGAGTTGGTCATACTCTCTATACACGACTCTGCCATTGTTTGAACGCTAGGGGCCCGCCAAAAAATGTTTTTCAGTTGTGTGCCGCAGTAGTTAATTTTTACCACTCGTGGCAGTAATGACAAATCAAACAGAAGTCTGTAGTGACAGGCATAAAAGTAAAGGTGCAGAAATTATGACCAAAGTAAGGTTGTCCCGGTACCAAAATGTATATTGATTCTTCTCAATATTGGCTTTATTTTAACAGAAAATCCTACAATGCAATACACGTTTCCTATTGCACTAACAATTTTACAAGGTTAAAGTATAAATTAAAAGGCATTAAACACTGAGCATTTCTTGTTTCACTCAAAGAACAACTTACAATTTTCCATATGACAGTCTGCTATAATCAAGGATAAACAACTTTATTGGCTTATTAAATGATTTATGGTTGCCACTCCTGGTTTGTGTTAAGAAAAATACAATAAAGTATAAACAAAACTATGGCTAAATGTACACAAATAGCCCATGTAGCAGGTAAACCACATTGTAGCTGTTACACAATTCAGTCATTTCACTTGCATTAGTTTGGCATCTAGCAAGCAGTTGTGTTCGAATCTACATGTGTACAACAGGGGAGCGTTTAACTCGAGTCATCTTTGTGTTTGCAAGAATGTCAATGTGGGTGGGTGAGTAAAGAGGGAGTGCGTGCACTGTGCAGAGGCGATGAACGGGTCTGGTTGTCCTGCAAAACTAAAAATGCAACAAGATTTGTCACAAATCGGCGGCCTTGTCATTCTGACCCGTAAGCGGAGCTGAGCAGCCCATTGCCATTGTAAAGTGAAGGATGTTCCCCTCAAGGAAAACAACCCAGAAAGGAACATCTGCCCTGTGCTCCTTGACTACGGTCTGCACCAGAACTGAACAAGACAGGTGTAACTACATTACCGGTCACTATAACTCATTGTGCAGATCTGAATGCTTATTTAAATGTTTACCTAAGTTTGAAGCAAAGGTGGTAATACTAATCGCCATGTTTAGCGAGGCATGTTTTTAAAGCAACACTTGCAGCGCGGCGTCACCTTTATCGTTAGTTTTGAAGCCCAAATACTTCCATATTGCGCTTCACGCACCCTCTCTATTAACCAGTAGAAATTATGTGATTTTTTTTTAAATTTTTTATTTTTTTCTCCACTCTTACACTCAAGATGTTGTTGCTTCATGCACTGTTTTGACGCACCTCAGCTCTGAAGTCACAGCGGCATTCAGATGAAAGATGGGACCGGTGTTTTTCAAAGGCAGATTAGTACTGATTTCAATTATCGCGGTACTTTAATAGTACCGGTTTACTGTACAACCCTAGATTAAGTGGTGAAACTATTTTCACTTTAATTTTGACAGTTTGGTTAAAAATATTCATTATGAATTTTTATTTTATCGCAACATTGTATGCAAGTGGATCTTTGTTTAAAGTCCCTTGTGCAGTACAAAGTTTTCTAATCAGCTTGACCTAAGGGTTATCTTTGATCAACGCGTTTTCATATAGTTTGAAATACATATTGAATATGATTACTAATTTAATGTTCTGATTTGTATTGGACAAGTTAGGCCCTGAGGCCGAAAAAGTTAAGAACCCCTGGTCTGATATAAATTCTCTGCTGTTTTTAGAAATCTAATGCAGAAACCATCTCTTACAAGTTTAGCTCAATATTAGTCTGACTGGGTTGTTTGGCAGATGATATTGCTTTGGATGGAGAAGTATATCTGTTTGGCAATGTGTATCTGTGGAAACTGATGCTATGTAGCCTAATGATCCCAAAAGGCAGGATGTAAAGATTTAAAAAAAGTGAGGCCGTCGTTTGAGCATCACCTTATTACATTTCTCATTGAATACATTTATAATTCAGTTTAGAAATCTTATGCAGAAACGGTCCCTGAAAAGTTGATCTAAATATCAGTTGTCTGACAGGGTGGTTTGGCAGATGCAATCACTTTGGATGGAGGAGATATTTACACTGCTGGACTGAACTACGAACTGCATCCCATTATTGCTGAGAACTATGGCTCCCGTAAGATACATATTTTAATTTTAAATCTATTTGACTATCAAAATGTTTCAAATGGAAATTGTTAACCTTTTTGACCTTAGCGTCCGAAAGCTGTTACTATGCGGTGGCCGTGGCTCAAAAGGGCACCGGATTTGGCATTCAAGAGCTAGAGGGGAAGAAATCCTGCCACACCGGTTTGGGGAAATCTGCTGGCTGGAACATTCCAATTGGAACTCTGGTGTCTATGGATATACTTAAGTGGAAAAGAACTGATGACCGATCAATTGAGGAGGGTGAGTGACAGCTGTCAAGCCATCTCGCATGTTAAAGACCAGGGATGTCCAAACTTTTTGGATTGGGGGCCACATTGGGCCAAAAGCTGACTGCATGTAAAGTAACTTATAAGAGACAACTTTTATTAACCCCATACATAAGACCCTGACTGTGTTTGACTCCTACCCTATTTACTTTGACGACCTCCCTTAAAGTTTTGTAAATCAAATGTCACACAGCTAAATTGCACCAAACAGAATAAGTGTGGAGTGTTTTGCATTGTAGTGGATTTACATGGGTTTAATTTAAATTATGTATTGTGGTTGTATCTAAGGTTCAGCGAGCAGGTTATGTAACATGTGTTAATGTTCTGAGTAGTAAGGCTCTTCTAAATCAATGCTGTGCTCAAACACTTGGTGAATTTCATGATCATAGATCTGAATCCCAAAAATAAACTACAAGATGGTGGCGATTTCACAGCAAGGAGACTGACAGATATCAAGGTTCAGCTAGAAATGCCCCTCGGGCCAGGCTTCATACTAAACTTGTGACTTCTAGCAGGCATGTTGGCTGTAGTTTAAACACCTGTTAGACCTACCCATGTGACTACTTTTATTAAACATGTTGCTTTTTGGGTGAATTAATGTTTAAGTTAAAAAAAAAAAAAAGTATTATGGGATGCACCTACTGGCAGACTGCTTAAGAGATGGTGTCAGTCCACTTGCATTAAATTGTTACAAAAAGCGTACAGAAATGACAATGTGTAACCACTTAAATACTATACTTTACAAGGTTTTTTTTACCTAAGCATGTATGACAGACAATTTTATTTTTTTATTCCCTAGCGGTGGCAAGCTTCTTCTCTAAAAGCTGTGCTCCCGGCGCGGCCAACAAGACCAAACTGTGTGATGGCTGCAAGGGAGACTGCTCACGGTCCCACAATGAGCCCTACTACGATTACAGCGGCGCTTTCCAGTCAGTTTGCATCCATCTTTTCCAAGCATAATGTCTGGATATATGGTAATTGACGAGAATTGTTTCTGTAGGTGCCTGGTGGAAAATGGGGATGTGGCTTTTGTGAATCATCTGACTGTGCCTGGTAAGTTTCCAAGAGTCTTACTGAGCCGTATATTACATGAAGTACGTTTTCCTTTCTGCTTTAAACTGTAGGTTGAATTATGGAAAGTTTGTGCTGTCTGCAAACATTGTCAAACCTGAGCATTGCAGGAAAATGCTGCATTTTGTAAACATGCTGTTTCCCACCTGCAGATGACGACAAGGCCAACTACGAACTGCTTTGCCCTGACAACACCAGGGCGCCCATGGACGATTACAAAAAATGCCACCTGGCCAGAGTACCAGCTCATGCTGTCGTCACCTGCAAGGACCCTCAGCTGGCAGAATTGATCTGGAGAAGCCTCACCACAGTGCAGGTAAGATGCATGACTCTAATGCAGTTTGAGAATCGGTGTCAATCTAATGGTACCAGGACCACCTTTTTCAGTGTTTTGTTTAGGAATTTTTATAATCACCCAAATGTTAAATTAAATCAATTTACAATCTCAATTATGACTTGCTGTTGAACGGGGATGTCAAACATGGTGCCCAACAGATGAGTTTGGCAGGTGTAAAAATTAAACTGCTGTTCTAAATGTGTCCACTGGATGTCGCAATAGCAATTCTGTTAGACAAGTTAACGCTTCATACTGGGGTGAGCAAGAAGTACTAGCAAAACAGGGCTACGACTCCTCCCTCCACTTATGAAACAGTCATTTGCTTTGAACAAATCATGCTTTGGCACCCTCATTTCCACAAAATGTCTCTTTGAAAAAAGTGGATGCAGAGTGTTCTGAGAATATCTTCACAGAAGTGAATGGGAAACCACATCTTTGAAAGTTTGGTTGGCATCAATAAAACAAAGGCACACACTAACTTAAATAACTTCCTGAAATTGTATTCCCCTCAATGTGACACCTGATATTGATTGCACTTGTGAAAGCTCAAAGATGTGTATCAGGAGGAAACAATTGGTAACACTAATGTGTAGTGTTTTAATAGTTCTGTGAAAATTTAAACATGAACAGCGATTTTACTACAATACTGTGAGTCTCTTGTTCATACGGTTGGTTCTTTGAAATTGTTCAAGCGTTGAACAGCTATTTTTCCATCAGTACAGTGATGCCTACAAGGCAGGGAGTAACTCTGCTCACTTGAATAGTTTCTACCTCCAGCTTGTATGGGTGAGTTAGCACCGGATTAATGTAAAGGAACAGCATTTGATACAAGAGATCAACTTTTTTTTTTTTTTTTCCGATCCCAAAGGCTGAGACTTGCAGTTTAGTGGCTTTGTAGATTGCACCAATTTCATCAGCTTTTTCAACCAACTTGAAATGTTGTCAAAAGGGTTATTTGGAATGTGCACTTTTTTTTTTAAATTTTGGCCCAAAGAATCACCTGAAGTTGAGTTGTGACAAGATTTTCCCTCTATGCGCCCTCTGAGCAAAATAAGTTTTACACCTGAGTTACTTTATAAAAAGCAGGTTTTTAGGTTAAGTAATTGATTTATTCTGAGGGTAATTCAGATCGATGAATTGATTAAGACTTGCTAATGAAGAAACGTTGCCTGATTACTGAACTTGACATACATGTTTCTGCTGTATGCTATGTTTGACAATGTACTATTCAGCAATCTTTGGTATTGTAGTTGTGATTTAACTTTCCCCCTTTAAACCAGGACTTCAACCTGTTCTGCTCAAAGTCATACGCTCCTGCCAAGAACCTGATGTTTAAAGATTCTACTGTGTCACTTGTCAAGCTGCCTGACAACACAAACTCCTTCATGTATTTGGGTGCCACATACACGGGCATTGTGCGCTCCCTGACAAAAGGTAGTAATGACATATGAACCTATAAGGCAAACACTGTCTTAATTTATTTAATTTTTTATAAAGAGGTCCCTACAGCTAACAAAAGTGGTGCCATCACATGGTGTGCAGTGGGTGCTGCGGAGACCAGCAAGTGTGACAAATGGAGCTTTAGCTCTATGGTGGATGGAGACTGCAAAATTATTTGCCAGGAAGGCCCCACAGTTGAAGCCTGCTTGAAAATGATCCTGGTAAAGTCCTGCTTCTATTTAAAAGAAAAAAAATGTTTTTAATTTATTCCATTTTGGGTTCTTCTAGCGCAAAGAAGCGGATGCGATGGCAGTTGATGGAGGAGAGGTGTTCTCAGCTGGGAAGTGTGGTCTGGTTCCAGCCATGGTGGAGCAGTACAACGAAGGTACATAAGGAAATGCGATTTGTAGCACTCCCTATAGGTTCTTAGATATGCTAGCAATGTGTTTCCCCACAGGGCTACAATGTATTTGTGGTAGTCTAGATCTGTGTTTTTCAACCTTTTTGGAGGCAAGGCACATTTTTTTGCATTGAAAAAATCCGGAGGCACACCACCAGCAGAAATCATAAACTCTGACAGTAAAGAGTCGTTGTCGCAATTGTTGGATATGACTTTAAACAATAACCAAGCACGCATCACTATAGCTCTTGTCTCAAAGTAGGTGTACTGTCACATCACGCCCTGACTTATTTGGAGTTTTTTGCTGTTTTCCTGTGTAGTGTTGTCTTGCGCTCCTATTTTGGTGGCTTTTTCTCTTTTTTTGGTATTTTCCTGTAGCGGTTTGTCCTTGGAGCGATATTTCCTGCATCTACTTTCTTTTAGCAATCAAAAATATTTCAGTTTTCATCCTTCTTTCTGGGGACATTGTTTGTCATGTTCAGATGTACATTATGGTCGCCATCTTTGCTCCACAGTAAGTCTTTGCTGTCGTCCAGCATTCTGTTTTTGTTTACTTTGTAGCCAGTTTTAGTTTCGTTCTGCATAGTATTTCGTAAGCTTCAATGACTTTTCTTAAAGGCACTCACCTTTTTGTTTTTTGGTTTAAGCATAAGACACCTTTTTACCTGCACACTGTTTCCGACATTTACAAAGCAATTAGCTACCTACTGAGATGGAAGAGTATTACACAGTTACTCTGCCAAGCTCTAGACAGCACCGACAACACAATTTGCAGACTATAATTACTGGTTTGCAAAAAATATTTTTAACCCATCCATCTTCCGCTTATCCGAGGTCGGGTCGTGGGGGCAGCAGCTTAAGCAGGGAAGCCCAGACTTCCCTCTCCCCAGCCACTTCGTCCAGCTCCTCCCCGGGGGATCCCGAGGTGTTCCCAGGCCAGCCGGGAGGGGTAGTCTTTCCAGCGTGTCCTGGGTCTTCCCCGTGGCCTCCTACCGGTCGGACGTGCCCGAAGCACCTTCCTAGGAGGCATTCTGGTGGCTTCCTGACCAGATGCCCGAACCACCTCATCTGGCTCCTCTCGATGTGGAGGAGCAGCGGCTTTACTTTGAGCTTCCCCCGGATGGCAGAGCTTCTCACCCTATCTCTAAAGGAGAGCCCTGGCAGAGGAAACTCATTTCGGCCGCTTGTACCCGTGATCTTGTCCTTTCGGTCATGACCATAGGTGAGGATGGGAACGTAGATCGACCGGTAAATCGAGAGCTTACTGTATCTCCCGGCACACTAGTGTGCCACGGCACAGTGGTTGAAAAACACTGGTCTAGATGAGCAACTATTTGGCTTATAGTTACAGTTGGTGTCTTGTGTAGCAGCATAAGACTGTCAAGTCTGTCTTGCACAGGTGACACAGTAGAGGTGCATGTGTTGACAAATGTGCAGGAGTTGTCTTACACAAATATATGACATAGTAAAGAAAGCAACTGAATTCTGACTGTTTTCCCTCCACAGTAATGTGCAGCATACCTGAAGGTAAGCAACTGTTCTCTTAGCTTGATCACAGGCAGCTAGACCAGAAGGGTGACAAAAATTGACAGCTGGACTAGATGGCACCCAATTGGACCACCTTCATTGAAGTGCACCTCCTGCATATGCATGAATTTAATCGTTCACTTATTTCTGACTATCTGGCAAGCACTGCTCTTGATATTTTCATGTAGAATCGGCCTCCTACTTTGCTGTGGCTGTGGTCAAGAGGGGCTCAGGGGTGACCTGGGACAACCTGAGGGGGATGAGGTCCTGCCACACGGGCTTTGGCAGAACGGCTGGTTGGAACATTCCCATGGGGGAAATCTATAAGCAAACTAATGACTGACTTCAGTAAGTACTTTTGTTTTGTTATGGGGGAAAATCAAATTTATTTCTGGTCTGCTCACATTTGGGCTCAAATTGCTCGCTCTGCAGGTTTTTCAGACTCTGTTCCATTTCAGAGCTTATACTTCGAAGCACTGTAAAACCCGCAGAAGTTGTGTCAATTATAAAGATACAAAAGTGCTAATTTATAAATCCTATATGCTAGTGATATCAGCCTTTCACTGTGATTATTTCACATAGATAATAAATACTTAAACAGTTTATGTATAATTACTTTGTAGGTTCAAATGGTGCACAATCCTAATGGCAGAGTGAAACATTGTAGTTTTATTTGAAGCCTGCTGCCAGAAGACCATAGTTTTGTCAGCACCTTGAGTATCAATAACATCCTGCTGCATACAGTCAAATCCCCTTCACAAGTGCAAGATTATAGCTTATATCAGGCTAACCAATCTGGCGCCCTAGGCAAGATTTTAGGTGGCGCCCCCCCCCCCCCCCCCCCCCCCCCCCCCCCCCACATCGGCAGTGAAGTGTATATACTCACAAGAACCCGAATAGCTTTGTCTTTGACCTTTTTTTTTTTTTTACTTACAACTATACCTAATATATAAAGGGGTGGACAAGTGACTATTACCTGCAGGGCAAACATTAGCTAACCAGAAGGCAATAACAATGTAAACAAAAAACACCTGCTTAAAAGATCTAATACAAATGTCCCTGAGGAATGTAAGGTGGGAGTACTGTAATTACCTAACGTTACATTATTATTTTCCATAACAATTTAGCCCCCTCCACAATATTAACCCGACATTAAAACAGAACTAGCTATTTATTGATTAGCAATTGCCGAATCATGTAGCATTAGCTTAATGCTAAAAAGCCAGGTTACTATCACATTCTGTAACAGACAAATCATTTCATGTAGGCTAACGTTACCTACCTGCTACTTCTGTCTTTTCTCGTTTCTACTCCTCTTTTTTCTTCCTTGGGCACCTGACAGTTTTGACATCTTGTGTTGATTTTTTGATGTGGTGACGTCCAAAAAGAGTCATGATACGGGAAGGGAGGGGGCGTAATGTTGTAACAAATAATATTTCTATTAAATAGGCTTTACTTTGCATTTTAATTAATGTGGGATTATTTTTTGTATTTAGAAATAGTAGTACCAACTTTTTTTTTTTCTTTTTTTTTTTTTTCTCCAACATTTGTGGCGCGCCCTTAGCATTTGCCTATACGGCCTATGCCACGGGCCGGCCCTGGCTTATATTACCAGTGGTAGTTCAGACTTATTCTAGTTGTACTTTGGAACATTATTTTGCACTTTAATTACTCTTTTCAAACGAAACACTGACATTTGAAAAGACTCCCTTCATAAGCCACAAGGACACTTTCTGAGTTCAAGCCACATTCTTAAAAAAAGTCTTAACCCAACATAAAATGAGTTTAAATAAATTGGTTCTCAAAATTGACTAGATAACAGACAAGTTGTTAAAACTGTCAAGTTGCTCACTAAAAAAATAATCTAATGTTTCCTATTTTGACACATTAAAATTGCTCTGACTATAAAACAGAGGTGCATTGCCCCATTACATTACTATTCCCCAGTGCATAACCTGATCTTTTTGCTAATAAAACTGCATTCTTTGTACATTGTTAAAGAATATCTCCCCCACCTTCCTCAGCCAAGTTCTTCAGTAGCGGTTGTGCTCCCGGAGCGCCGGCCGACTCCCCATTCTGTTCTCAGTGCGCCGGCAGCGGCAAAACTGTGGCTGACGAGTTCAAGTGCAAGGCCAGTGCTGAGGAAAAATACTACGGCTACGCTGGCGCCTTTAGGTAGGATGGTAGCAGTGATTATGGCAAATACATTAACCTTTCTGGTAGCTTTTATTGGTCCTCTCCATTGACTAAATTGAGATGTAATTCAGTATTTGTCACCAATGACACAAAGCCAAGATTCTGTTCAGTGATAATAACCTATTAAATTGTTTAGCATCTTTAATTCACATTATTTATAAATGTGGTCCCTTGCCTTCAATTTGAATTTGGCTGCCCTTGAATATAAAGATCTTCAAATTTCATGAAATACATTTTGCTCCTCAATTTTAGATGCCTTGTTGATGGCTTTGGTGACGTTGCCTTCATTAAACACAACTGTACAAGAAAACAGCGATGGTAAAGACTTGATGCATCTTTTATCCTCAGCCATCATCTTTGTAACATTTAAAAACGTGCCTCCTTTCTTGCAGGGAAAGGTCCATCATGGGCTCGCAATCTCTCCAGCAGCAACTATGAACTAATCTGCCCCAGGAAGCCTTCGGTTCCAGTCACACAGTTTAAAGATTGCTACCTGGCAGCCACCCCAGCACACGCTGTGGTGACACGACCAGAGACCCGCAATGACCTTGTTCGTGTTCTCCAGGATGAGCAGGTCAGAATACAAACATTTTTAGCATTTAACACAATTTTGCTGTACTTCACATTTAATCAATTTGACTTTTTTTTTTCTTTTCGCAGGCCAAGTTTGGAAGGGGCAGCACTACCAATTTCAAATTGTTTGAGTCAGAGTCTGGGAAGAATCTGCTCTTTGAGGACTCCACAAAGTGTCTCCAAAAAGTTCCGGCTGGGTCCAG
Source organism: Nerophis lumbriciformis (assembly GCF_033978685.3). NCBI lineage: Eukaryota > Metazoa > Chordata > Actinopteri > Syngnathiformes > Syngnathidae > Nerophis > Nerophis lumbriciformis. Next base: position 30,561,716 of record NC_084578.2, read on the forward strand.
TTACGAGAAGTTTTTAGGAATGGGGTACATGAACACCATGAACGTGCTGAGGCAGTGCAGTGACATCACTTCAGGTTTGTACTGTTCCTCACAAAGTGGAATTATGGCTGATAACTGTATTTGACTTATTCCTTTCAACTGTTTTACAGATCTGGAGAAACTGTGCACTTCCCATAGCTGCCAGTCAAACTAGATGGTTGTTCAGGTGTCCTTCACTGGCTCTGGATTGTCCCTAGTAACTCTGTACAACATATTTCCTTGTTCATGGATTTTTTTCCTAACACCTACTTTATTGTTCAAATAAAGTCTTTCAATAACTTAGAGTCCTGGTTTTGAAGTGTTACTAAATGGTCAAATTGGACATTTTCCATTATCAATCATTCTGACTTTTTTTAAATCAATACACAAATCAAGTAATGCAACATTAAAGGCCTACTGAAATGAATTTTATTTAAACGGGGATAGCAGATCCATTCTGTCATACGTGATCATTTCGCGATATTGCCATATCTTTGCTGAAAGGATTTAGTATAGAACGACTATAAAGTTCGCAACTTTTGGTCGCTAATTAAATAAATAAAAGCCTTGCCTGTACCGGAAGTAGCGTGACATCACAAGTTGAAAGTCTCCTCACATTTCCCCATTGTTTACACCAGCAGCGAGAGCGATTGGGACCGAGAAAGCGACGATTACTCCATTAATTTGAGCCAGGATGAAAGATTCGTGGATGAGTAACGTGAGAGTGAAGTATTAGAGTGCAGTGCAGGACGCATCTTTTTTCGCTCTGACCGTAACTTAGGTACAAGGTCTCACTGGATTCCACACTCTCTCCTTTTTCTATTGTGGATCACTGATTTGTATTTTAAACCACCTTGGATACTATATCCTCTTGAAAATGAGTCGAACGCGAAATGGACATTCAGTGACTTTTATCTCCACGACAATACATCGGTGAAGCACTTTAGCTATGGAGCTAACGTGATAGCATCGGGCTTAACTGCAGATAGAAACCAAAGAAATAAACCCCTGACTGGAAGGATAGACAGAAAATCAATACTATTAAACCCTGGACCTGTAACTACACGGTTAATGCTTTCCAGCCTGGCAAAGCTTAACAATGCTGTTGCTAACGACGCCATTGAATCTAACTTAGCTACGGACCTCGACAGAGCTATGATAAAAACATTAGCTCTCCACCTACGCCAACCCTCATCTGCTCAACACCGAAGCTTACCTGCGATCGACGAAGCAACGAAGGACTTCACCCGATCATCGATGCGGCTAGCGTCGGATAGCGCGTCTGCTATCCAAGTCCTCCTGATAGAAAATAGATTTTCACAACTGCAAGGAAATTGATTTTGTTTTTGATCCCAGCAGCATGTAGAGAATTATAGAACCAAAATCAAACTTTGAAGTTCACACCAAGTGAGGCACTGATGCCAGTGTTTTTGTTTTTTTAACTTTAAATCTGTATACTTGAGTACATTTTAATGGTACTCATTTAGATACCAGGAGATTTAACTTTTATATATTTTCTTGCATTACTTTCAACACAAGCACAACAGGAAGTCAGCAGGAAAGGATAAGTTACACCCTTTACTTCATGCACTACCAGCTAAAACCCACCTACTCAAATTGTGCAGTCATTACCAACACACTTTAATGCCATATTAAGAGTCTTGCCCCCCCCAAAAAAAAATCTTAAGTCGGTCAAGGGACTATCTAGCCCTCAAGGCCACGGTTACCATTTACAAGGCCTACAAAAACATTTATGGAATATGCATCACCCATTTGGATTTCAGCGGGTAGTACATGCTCTCCTTAGGCGGGGCAGATATACTGTAAGTTGTACTTCTTTCTGCTCCTTTTTGTATTTGAAATGTTATGTTGATAGGAAAGAAGCAGTGTTTTGTCAGTGGTCAGCTCACTATGACCCTCAAGATTGATGGCTCCATTCACCATTCCTGCTTCGCTGATGCTACAGGAGCTTTGAAGGAGAAGCTTGTGGTGGGATGAAGCTATTCCTCATTCCCTCTCTAAACGGTGGTGAGCACTGTTCGAAACCCAGACATTTTGGAGACCCTCACAGCACAACTTCACTTCTTCTCCACTGCCAGACAAGTTTGGAGAAGTGGTGTATTTGAGGCTCCAAAAGGATGGGAGAGTTTAGGTTACATTTTTCTTGGGAAAGGCCAGAGTTGCTCCATTCATGCAGACAGCAATACCCATACTTGCCAATTCTCCCGAATTTTCCAGGAGACTCCTGAATTTCAGTGCCTCTCCCGATAATCTCCCGGGACAACCTTTCTCCCGATTTCCAGCCGGACAACAAGGCACGCCCCCTCCAGGTCCATGCGGACCTGAGTGAGGACAGCCTTTCGTCACGGCCACTTTTTCTCCATATAAACAGCGTGCCGGCCCAGTTATGTTATAATATCTACAGCTTTTGGAGAGTGCACAACTGCACACACAAGAAGGAGATGAAGCAGAAGAACGAAGAAGAGACAGTCATGGCGACGACGAGTAAGAAGAAGTACGCTTGCAAGTCATCAGAGAGGGTGTTGAGCATTGTGAGAAAGATAGTGACAGAATAGAATGAGGATGGATAATTCAATCCTAAACTCACTCTTTTCCTGCAAATTAAATTTCACGGATGCTGCCCATACCTATGCTCCTTCAAAGGCTGTGCTACTGGCTGCAAAGCATTGCACTTTCAAATACAACAATGAGTAGAGGAGTGTTATATGTGTGTTTATGTGTAAATAAATGAACACTGAAATTCAAATATACTCCTCCCCCTTAATCCCGCACCCCGGGCCCTCCCCCGATCCCCCCCCCAATCTCCCAAATTCAGAGGTCTCAAGGTTGGCAAGTATGTCAGTGCTCGCTATTCCGAACATGCATACAATTACAATTGCAAGTAATGCATCTCATATTTTCACTTGTGTCATTACAGCATGCCCGAAAACTTAAATAAATAAACAAAAAAAGGCACATCCCTCCATCCATTTCTCCCGCTTTTACCTCTTGGGGTCGCCGGGGATGCTGGAGCCTATCCCAGCTGCATTCGCATGTCAACATAAAAACACAACCCTACATACATCAATCAATCAATCAATCAATGTTTATTTATATAGCCCTAAATCACGAGTGTCTAGGAGGGCGATCGGTGCAATGGACGTCGAGTGGATTTAGCATAATATTGTGAGAGTCCAGTCCATAGTGGATCTAACATAATAGTGAGAGTCCAGTCCATAGTGGATCTAACATAATAGTGAGAGTCCAGTCCATAGTGGGGCCAGCGAGAGACCAATCCATGTAATGTGCTTGGTGTCAACATTCTATTATAGCACCGATTTGGTGGAATTAACCCTATAGAATGTCTCTGCACCCCTCAACAAGCTGTGGAATAAAATCAATTTTGGTCCAAAATGATGATTTATTGAATTGAAAGTAACTTACTCACTCACTGTTGTCCAAAACCATTTTAATGTGTTTTAAGGTGTTTTGACTCAGTAACACGTACCACCATAAATACTATACAATCAATTTAAAAGTTGCTTGCCTAAACGTTTGTGTCTTGCCCAAAAGAAGACTTGCACGCACTGAATTTGCTTATATTGTCCATCCATTCGTCCTTTCGGGGTAGCAAATTAGAACCTGGTAACTACCGACCTGTTTCTATTCTCAGTTCCATTTCGAAAGTAATGGAAAAAATAGTTTACGAACAGGTCGATAGATACCTTGCTACTAATAAACTCATGTACAAATTCCAATCCGGCTTCAGAACTAACCACTCCACTGACACATGCCTTCTCTATCTGACCGGCCACATCAAACATGAGGTGGACGCGGGCAAATACTGCGGCATGGTCATGCTGGACCTTCAGAAGGCCTTTGACACCGTAAACCACGCTATACTGTTGGATAAGCTCAGAGAAATCGGATTTGATAAAACCTCATCGAGCTGGATGCAGTCTTACTTGGAGGGGAGGAAACAGGTGGTAGAGGTGAACGGCACCGCGTCCCCCCCTGGCAGTATATTAGGGCCTTTACTGTTCCTAATATACGTAAACGACATGTCATCAGCATGAGACTGTGAATTGTTCCTGTTTGCGGATGACTCGGCCCTGCTGGTATCCGGCAAGGACAAGTCACAGGTGGAGAAAACCCTCAGTGCTGAACTCTGTAGAACTTGCACCTGGCTCGCTGACAATAAACTATCCATACACTTAGGTAAAACGGAATCCATCCTATTTGGGTCCCAAATCAATCTCAAGAAAGTCAGTGACTTCACTATAAAAGTGGGTGAAATTGTTATCACCAGGAAAGATGAGGTCATCTACTTAGGTTCCATTCTAGAGGCTAATCTTTCCTGTGATAAAATGGCAACCAAGGTAATCAGAAAGGTCAACCAACGAACGAGATTTCTCTACAGAATCTCTTCTCTGGTCAACAAAAGCACCTTGAAGATTCTAGCGGGAACTCTCGTTCAACCCTTTTTCGATTACGCATGCACCTCCTGGTACCCTAGCACCTCCAAAACCCTCAAATCTAGATTCCAAACATCCCAGAACAAGCTAGTCAGGTTACTTCTAGACCTCCACCCCAGATCCCACCTCACTCCTACCCACTTCTCCAAAGTGGGCTGGCTCAGGGTGGAGGACAGAGTAAAACAACTTGCACTGAGCCTTGTCTATAAAATCCGCTACACCTCCCTGATACTGAAGCACATGTCAAACTACTTCCTTAACGTAAATGACCGCCATAACCACAACACCAGGGGGAGTTCCACAAACCACGTAAAACCCAGATTCTGATCTAACAAAGGTCTTAACTCATTCTCTTTCTATGCCACATCAATGTGGAATGCGCTCCCAACAGGTATAAAAGAAAGTGCATCTCTATCCTCCTTCAAAACCGCAATAAAAGTTCACCTCCAGGCAGCTACAACCCTAAACTAACACCCTCCCCGGATTGTTAATAATCAAATGTAAACAATCAAACGCAGATACTTTTTCTTATGCCTTCTGATCTCTCTCTCTCTCTCTCTCTCTCTCTCTCTCTCTCTCTCTCTCTCTCTCTCTCTCTCTCTCTCTCTCTCTCTTTCCCTCTCTCTCTCTCTGCCCACTACTTGCTGTCCATATCCTACCAAGTCAGACCTACACTGTTCCAATATCCATGCCACATCAATGCACTCCCAAAAGGTGTAAAAGAAAGTGCATCTCTATCCTCCTTCAAAACCGCACTAAAACAACACCTCCAGGCAACTTCAACCCTTGACTAACACCCTCCCCCTTCCACATCCCACCTCCCGGAATGTAAATAACCAAATGTAAATAATCAAATGTATTTCTAATGTATATACTTGTTCTTATGCTATCTGAACTCACTATGTCCACTGCTCGCTGTGCATATCCTACCAAGTCAGACCTACACTGTTTCAATGCCCATTTCTCTGATGATGCAATTGTTGATGACTGAAGTGTTGATATCAACCAAACCATCCTCATCCCAACCCCCGGATTGTAAATAATGTAAATAATTAAATGTATATACTCTGATGATTAACTTGTGTGATGACTGTATTATGATGATAGTATATATTTGTACCATGAATTGATTTACGTGGACCCCGACTTAAACAAGTTGAAAAACGTATTCGGGTGTTACCATTTAGTGGTCAATTGTACGGAATATGTACTGTACTGTGCAATCTACTAATAAAAGTTTCAATCAATCAATCAATCAATGCGGCGGTGCTGGAGCAGAAAAAATAGCTCTGGTTATTTTTAGGTTTGAAAATATTTTAGTTTTTTATAATAAGTAAAGGGTAATGATATATAATTGTATATTCATAATATGATAAATACTTAATTAGTGCGTGAATGTTGTCTGTCTATCTGTGTTGGTCCTGCGATGAGGTGGCTCTCTCTCTCTCTCTCTCTCTCTCTCTCTCTCTCTCTCTCTCTCTCTCTCTCTCTCTCTCTCTCTCTCTCTCTCTCTCTCTCTCTGTCCACTACTTGCTGTACATATCCTACCAAGTCAGACCTTCACTGTTCCAATATCCATTTCTCTGTTCTCAATTGTTGATGACTGATGATAACAACCAAACCTAACCCCCCCCCCCCCCCCTGCCCCCGCCCCCCTCCACACCCCGGATTGTAAATAATGTAAATAATTCAATGTGATTATCTTGTATGATGACTGTATTATGATGATAGTATATATCTGATAGTATATCTGTATCATGAATCAATTTAAGTGGACCCCAACTTAAACAAGTTGAAAAACTTATTCGGGTGTTACCATTTAGTGGTCAATTGTACGGAATATGTACTTCACTGTGCAACCTACTAATAAAAGTCTCAATCAATCAATCAATGGCGATTACATTTATTAGAGCAGAAAAAACGAAAAAAGTCAGGGGACAAATCCAACCATAAAGATGATTAAATATACATAAAATAAATATATAATAAACATCGTTTTGAAAAACTGCATATAAAACCATTAAAAAAACTCATTAGTAAATTAGTAGTTGGCCTGCCCTTTGCTGTTGCATGATTACGTCGTCTTCCATGACGTCAGTAATATTGACCAATCAGGAGTAGTTAGAACCCTCCTCCAGGAAGTAAACTCCGGGGAAAGACAGCGCTCGAAGAAGCACAACCATCGTTCCCTTCCTGACAAGTTGACGGGATCAAAGTGTCGTCATGTCCTTAACAATATTGACGGCTACACAAAGGTACGTTTCCTGTCTGCCATCATTTGAATTCTCGCTCATGTGACTTCGCTAATGTCACCGGCTTTAAATGGAATGCTGAAACTTTGTAGAGTGAAATTGGGAGGAAAAAAATAATGACAGTATTATTATGGTTGACTGTATGTTCTGAAATCATAAAATGAAAGCATGTACATACTTAAATTGGGAAAGACTGCACTGTTTTTGGTTGTTTCTTTCAGACTGAGATCTATCTGCAGACTGCATCGAATTCAAGGACATATGGTGAGAGAAGGACTGCTTTGTAGTACAGTGGTACCTTCCTTAGTAACCCGTTCCAAAAGGTCTGACAAACACCGAATCGGACGAAAACTGAATACATTTTTCCACATTAAATGTTAACTCACCCCATACACCGAAACATGTTAACACAAAGAACATATTATAGATTTGCATGCAGAAAACAATGCGAACTCCATATACATCTATCCATCCATTTTCTACCGCTTGTCCCTTTTGGGGGTGCTGGAGCGTATCTCAGCGGCATTCTGGCGGAAGGCGGTGTACACCCTGGACAAGTCGCCACCTCATCGCAGGGCCAACACAGATAGACAGACAACATTCACACTCACATTCACACACTAGGGACCATTTAGTGTTGCCATTCAACCTATCCCCAGGTGCATGTCTTTGGAGGTGGGAGGAAGCCGAAGTACCCGGAGGGAACCCACGCAGTCACAGGGAGAACATGCAAACTCCACACAGAAAGACCCCGAGCCCGGGCATCGAACCCAGGACCTTTGTATTGTGAGGCGCATGCACCAACCGCTTTCTACCGTGCTGCCCCACCATGTACATGACAAAGGAAACTGATAATGAGCGTTTAATATGACTTACTTTTATATAATACTCAGAAAGCTAGTAGCTAAATTGTCCAACCATCCATTCATTTTCTACCGCTTGTCCCTTTTTTGGGGTTGCGGGAGGCGCTGGAGCCTATCTCAGCTGCATTCGGGCGGAAGACGGGGTACACCCTGGACAAGTCGCCACCTCATCACAGGGCCAACACAGATAGACAACATTCACACACTAGGGCCAATTTAGTGTTGCCAATCAACCTATCCCCAGGTGCATGTTTTTGGCAGTGGTATCGGGAGTATCCGGAGGGAACCCACGCAGTCATGGGGAGAACATGCAAACTCCACACAGAAAGATCCCGAGCCCGGGATCGAACTCAGGACTACTCAGGACCTTCGTATTGTGAGGCACATGCACTAACCCCTGTTCCACCGTGCTGCCCAGCTTAATTGTCATTGTACAACATATACAACTACAAAAAGTACAAGACAGCATTCTAATTATGCTGTAAAGCTTGTGCATGCTGAGAAAGGGTTTTACCCGAAACATTTTTGTGGCAATAAAAACTATAATTGGAGTGCCGTCCTGTACCCTTTGGACACAGTTTGTATATGTTTTTTGAAGTTTCAAAACCCATTCATACTTTTGAGGGTTGAGCGTGCTTGTTTGGACTTCTGATTACAGCATCCATCCATTTTCTACCACTTATTCCCTTTTGGGGTCGCGGGGGGCGCTGGAGCCTATCTCAGCTACAATCGGGCGGAAGGCGGGGTACACCCTGGACAAGTCGCCACCTCATTGCAGGGCCAACACAGATAGACAACATTCACACTCACATTCACACACTAGGGCCAATTTTAGTTTTGCCAATCAACTTATCCCCAGGTGCATGTCTTTGGAGGTGGGAGGAAGCCGGAGTACCCGGAGGGAACCCACGCAGTCACGGAGAGAACATGCAAACTCCACACAAAGATCCCAAGCCCGGGATTGAACCCAAGACTACTCAGGACCTTCGTATTGTGAGGCAGATGCACTAACCCCTCTTCCACCGTGCTGCCCTGATTACAGCATATACAACACAATTGTGGTGCTCTCCAAGAATATGTTTAAAATGACAAACAACCCATCACCTATGACATTGTAAATTGATCTTGTTCTTACAATTAGCTTTGCTCCTAGCATACAAAGACCCTCCCTCTTCCCAAACGGCTATACATTTACACACAATGTGTGACAGTCACGCATTTTTGAGCTTGGTGTAACCTAGACAATCGACGTGTAGGGAATATGTTGATTTACTACTAATAATAAATAACCAAAAAGTAGCAATCAAAGCGAGGGCTAGTGCAGGGTAACACATAATGGAACTAAATTAGACCTAATTACAAATGAAAAAAACCCGGTACTTTACAGAAAGACAAAACATGGAAACCATCCGGAAGTTGAACCAAAATAAGAGCACCAGAATAGGAAATAACACCAAACAGGAGAACATATAAACACATGACATACTGGTCCATACTGGCAAAGAGGTAGGGAGTAGCCTCTTCAACTAATGGAGATGTTGTAAAGGGGGGACAGAGCTGGGTCAGTATGACGTCCGTGTGGGGAGTTGATAGCAAGTTATACAGACACGTTTTGTACAAAAGACATGTTACAATTGGATTAATCACACTATAAAACTGAGTCACTAACAGCAAACAGACCAGTCAGAACAAACCTTTAGTGAATATTTTGGATGAAAACCAAATCCTACAAAATTTGGGGCGTGCAAAAACCAAGGTACCAGTGTGGAGGGTTGGAAGATGTCTTATAAATTGTGATTTTATCCACTCTTCTAATCTACTGCAGTGATGTTGCTTTTATACATGTTACATTGTATCGTTTTTTTATGCCAGAATATTTATTTCTCTTGGTTTTATTTTGGACCAGATGTCCACTCATGTGGAGCCAGATGTTCTCCTGGAGAAGGTGGGCAGAGCCGGTGTGATCACCATGAACAGACCCAAAGTCCTAAATGCTCTCAACATGTCCATGATCCGATTGATCTACCCTCAGCTCAAGGTTAGTGTGTTGTTCATCTTGGATAACTGTCAGCCATTGTTGGTGAATGTGTGTTTGTACACCTCTTTTTGGAAATGTTTTGTCATCTAACAGTTTGGAAAGCATTGACACATTGTCTTTCTATTAGTGGTGAAACGATTGATTAGCCACCAATCATTTTTGTCTGACTTCCGTGGAAAAGTACGTGATCGGCTGATCACAAAAACTAATTACTCGTGGCTCATACTTTGCAGCTTGGTCCCAGGGCTGACAACTAACTGTGTATGTCCAATTGTCCATACACAGTTAGTGCGTAGCCACCCCTCTAAGTTACTATCACTGCCACTGCGGAAAATTAACTACTTTTCTTACAAGTAGGGATTATAACATTAATTATATGTCCGATAATTATCGGATAATTAGATAGATATTCCTTTCAGTAATAAAAAAAAATGTTTTTACTGCGTCCCGTGCAACTGTGCTTGATCCTCCAAAAACACCACAATTTAAAATACATTTTAAAGCATAACAAAAATTCACTGCCGCTCGGAGCGGATTGAAAATGCGTGGTAACATCATTCGTGCCCATTGTAATCAATAAGAGTATTGTTGGCAAAATTGGCAAATTATTCCAAGGAATTGAAACACTGGGAACCGGTTTGTGTTAAGAAGTGATTCCCACAGATTGCCGATATACTTGTGGCGGTGGGAGTGTGGTTAGGGGTGTGGTTGGGGCTTGGCCAGGGCAATATGTTGCCAACATATAATTTGCATAATCTGCGATGATGCATATACCGTATTTTTCGGACTATAAATCGCAGTTTTTTTCCATAGTTTGGCCGGGTGTGCGACTTATACTCAGGAGCGACTTATGTGTGAAATTATTAACACATTACCATAAAATATCACATAATATTATTTAGCTCATTCACGTAAGAGACTAGACGTATAAGATTTCATGGGATTTAGCGATTAGGAGTGACAGATTGTATAGCATGTTCTATATGTTATAGTTATTTGAATGACTCTTACCATAATATGTTACATTAACATACCAGGCACGTTCTCAGTTGGTTATTTATGCGTCATATAACGTACACTTATTCAGCCTGTTGTTCACTATTCTTTATTTATTTTAAATTGCCTTTCAAATGTCTATTCTTGGTATTGGGTTTTATCAAATAAATTTCCCCCAAAAATGCGACTTATACTCCAGTGCGACTTATATATGTTTTTTTTTCTTCTTTACTATGCATTTTCGTCCGGTGCGACTTATACTCTGGAGCGACTTATAGTCCGAAAAATACGGTAGTTTCTTTAAAAAAATCTAACACATCTGTGTTATTAGTAATTAGTTTGAACATATTGTTTTCTTATATTGTTTTGCTCTATTTCTTTCTTTTTTTTGTTGATTATTTTATTACTACAGCGTAATGCAGGCAGCACTTTGTTTAACCTTGTTTTATTTACACATTATTCTGCCCCCCTTGAATATTGGAGTTTAGTTTGCAAAATATGTAAACAGTCTTTTGTATTAGAAATTTAAGAAACAATGTTGTTTATTGATAGTCTCCACAATGAAGTTACAGTAAAACTAAGCACACGAAGGAAAGTACATTAATATACATATGAAGTGCACATACATGTAGGAATCATGTTAAATCAACAATACAGCTTTCTATAAACTGAAAAAAGCAATACAATTATACAGGTGGAATGTTGGCTCTAATGTCACTGGCTTAATGCTAATGTAGGATGGACCACCTCATTGACAGGCTAACTATTATTAGCTAAGCAAACTTGTACACGCTCATCCAATGAGATTTTAATGGAACAAAATTTACTTAAAGGATAACTGCACTTTTTCTGAATTTTGCCTATCATTCACAATTCTTATGTAAGAAAAGAACACATATGTTTTTTTTTTATGGATTCTAATTTGTAAAATATTGCAAGTATTAGGTAGCTAACAATGCAGCTAATGGAACCGCTCATTAAGAAAAAAGGCCAACAATACTCCATTTACATCTCATGACCTGAATATTAACCAAGCGGTAGGGCTGGGCGATATTGCCTTTTTTTAATATCGCGATATTTTAAGGCCATATCGCGATACACGATATATATCTCGATATTTTGCCTTAGCCTTGAATGAACACTTGATGCATATAATCACAGCAGTATGATGATTCTATGTGTCTACATTAAAACATTATTTTTCATACTGCATTAATATATGCTACTTTTAAACTTTCATGCAGAGAAGGAAATCACAACTAAAACAAAAATCAGTATTTTTTTCATACGGTGTTGATCTGGAAATGTTTGCCTCTGCATTTTGATGGTGTGGACGTGTGGCACCGAACGGAGATATTGACGTGCGGAGGAAGCACTCTTCATTGTCTAGCGCATAGGTGTCAAACTCTGGCCAAATGCCGTGTAATTTCATTTGGCCCTTGAGGCAATATCAAATTAACATTAGAGCCGTTCCGCCGATATTATTTTCAGTGCCCCTCTCGAAAGTCTCCCGGGGCAACCATTCTCCTGAATTTCTCCCGATTTCCACCAGGACAACAAAATTGGGGGCGTGCCTTAAAGGCACAGCCTTTAGCGTCCTCTACAACCTGTCGTCACGTCTGCTTTTCCTCCATACAAACAGCGTGCCGGCCCCTATCACATGATACATGCGGCTTCTACACACACATAAGTGAATGCAAAGTATACTTGATCAACAGCCATACAGGTCACACTGAGGGTGGCCGCATAAACAACTTTAACACTGTTACAAATATGCGCCACACTGTGAAACCACACCAAACAAGAATGACAAACACATTTCGGGAGAACATCTGCACCGTAACACAACATAAACACAACAGAACAAATACCCAGAACCCCTTGCAGCACTAACTCTTCCGAGACGCTACAATATACAACCCCCCGCTACCACCAAACCCTGCCCCCCCTTTCTCTTGCTACTTCAAAGCTAGAATGTTTGATTCATTCATTATTGTTATTTTATTTTCAAATTTATTATTAGCCTGTGGAAAAAGTTTATTTTGATATTTACCTCAGAAGGCTGCAAATAGAAAAGAGACATTCAATTTTTATTAAAATTGTATTTGATATGCCATTGATATTTTTGAATTATTATTATTATTATTTGAAACTCGATTTTTTTATGTCACTATAAAGTTATATAAGCCTTGCTTGTTCAGTATGCAATGCAAAACGTGTTTGGGTCCCTATTTAAAGGTTAATTTGTTCAACCTTGGCCCGCGGCTTTGTTCAGTTTAAAATGTTGGCCCACTCTGTATTTGAGTTTGACACCCCTGGTCTAGCGGGTGACTTTTCAAATGATGCTACATATTAGCAGTGTAGCCGAGTGTCCTGGGTTCACCTATACAGCGTATTTATCTAATAAAATAATAAACGGTAGACATTAGAGCAGGTTCGGTAGCCAACGCTTCTTTAATGTCAACATCACACACCTCCTTCCACAACCACACACACCCTACGTCACAGCCCTACGGCAACAACGCTGGAGGGACAAAACTCCTCCTCCTTACCTAACACACTCCGGTAACTTGGGACACCCTGAACTGTTTGTTACAGCAGTAATTCTACTTTTTATAGCAACGCTTTTGCCCCACACTTGACAAATTACGGTTGTCTGTTCGACATCTTCCCACTTGAAGCCAAACCACCGCCAGACGATGGACCCCCTGCTGTTTTTTGGGGGAATTAATTATTCCTCCATTTGTTACCAGATTCGCACTTCTTTCTCTTGTATTACCGCTCGCACCACTCCGCTAGCATCACAACTAACGTTAGCCATGCTGCTACCTCTCTGCTCGGGGAGGGCGTATACGTATGTGACGTATGTAAGAAGGTGCGCTTGTCTGTCTGTGAGAAGGAGAGACAGGAAAGAGGAGGAGAGCCTGTAGTGTAATGCCTGCAGCTAAAAGCAACTGCGTGAGAACGTATACTCGATATCACGATATAGTCATTTTCTATATCGCACAGAGACAAACCCGCGATATATAGCGTATATTGATATATCGCCCAGCCCTACCAAGCGGTATTGTTATCATCTCTCTCTCCTATGATTGTCACACACACACTAGGTGTGGTGAAATTTGTCCTCTGCATTTGACCCCATCACTCTTGATCACCCCCTGGGAGGTGAGGGGAGCGGTGCCGCGCCCAGGAATCATTTTTGGTGATTTAACCCCCAATTCCAACCCTTGATGCTGAGTGCCAAGCAGGGAGGTAATGGGTCCCATTTTTTATAGTCTTTGGTATGACTCGGCTGGGGTTTGAACTCACAACCTACCGATCTCAGGGCGGACACTCTAACCACTAGGCAGTATCATAGTATCATAAGTGCTAACACATACAAACTATATTTAGCGGCGCCGTGATCACAGAGAGCTAAGAATCTTATGCTGCTATATTGACATACTGAATTGTTCACCTCCTGGGAGGTGAGGGGAGCAGTGGGCAGCAGCGGTGCCGCGCCCGGGAATCATTTTTGGTGATTTAACCCCCAATTCCAACCCTTGATGCTGAGTGCCAAGCAGGGAGGTAATGGGTCCCATTTTTATAGTCTTTGGTATGACTCGGCCGGGGTTTGAACTCACAACCTACTACCGATCTCAGGGCGGACACTCTAACCACTAGGTAGTATCATAAGTGCTAACACAGACAAACTATATTTAGCGGCGCCGTGATCACAGATAGCTAAGTAGCTTATGCTGCTATATTGACATACTGAATTTTTTAGGGTGCTTTTTACAGTTGGCGGAATAGAGAGATTCCAATTGGCTCCATTGTTAGCTGACTTTTCGCTAACATTTACACAATATTTACAAGTTAGAAAGCATAACAAAAATAAAAACGTGTTTTCTTGTCTTACATAAGGATTGTGAATGATAGACCAAATTCCCAAAAAACGTGCAGTTCACCTTTCAGACAGCAAGTGTATTATTTCTACTTACAAGCATACATTCACCAAACTCTGTAGAAACAAATACTGACCGCTGACTTTGTACTCCTCAATTAGTCTCCTGCTCCTGACCAACTACTTTTGCCCAAACCTCAAACTCTTAATATTTAAACAAATAACATAGTCAATGTTTTGTAGAACAAGATTGCAGGAACAAAAAAAAAGTATTACCTGGAGCAGCCCGCCACAAGTAAATAAATATACGGGAAGCACGGTTTTCGATTGCTATCCCTACTCACCTACAAGCTTGGTTTCCTTCAAAGTGACTCTGCTAGAGAGGTGATATTCTATATCCCTAGAACCACACCAAATTGCTTTGGCTTCCAAACCACCTACCGTAATTACCGGACTATAGACCGCACCGGTGTATCAATGGCAGACATATACGTTGTGAAATGAGCTATTTACGCATAAAGATTTGGTAAATGTTTATTTACATATGGTACCTTAATTGTTTCCGAACAGTGTCTGTAACACAGCAGTAAAACAGCTGATCAAAGAAAACAAAAAAGTAATTGTCATGAACCCACTAGCTGTGGAAGCTAGCTCTCCAATCAGCTAAACAGACTCAATAAATCCAAAGTGATGTTTTGATGAATTTACTGATACAAGGTACTAATACAAAAATAATGCCATTGTAAGTTAATAATACTAACTTAGACATTTTTACACGAGATAGCATATCGACATACACGTGATAGCATATCGACGCTAGCATAATTACATTAGATAGCATGTACAAATATGCATGAAAACTCTACTATCAAACATGTGACAGGTTAATGAGTATGAATTGTTTTAGTTATATTGTAAAATTTACAAACATTGCTTGGAGTGATAAAGAAACTCTACAAGTAGAAATGCTATGGATGACTGGAAGACGGAATGGCTCTTATACTTTCGGTTTAAGGCACAAAACAGAAGGAAATACTGACGACTTTCAACCCGCAGCACCTGCATTGAGCAAACTCATCCAAAAGATGGCGTAAACAATAACACAGCATGTGTGTCTTGTAGAAATGGGAAAGTGATAGTGAAACTGACCTGGTGATTATCAAAGGAGCAGGGGGTAAAGCCTTTTGTGCTGGTGGAGACATCAGAGGTAAATAGTAACTTTACAGTTTCAGACGTTTCTCCTTGGTGTGCTAAAGTACTAACACTTAATGCTTTTGTTTCTTTTCAGCATTAACTGAAGCCGGGAAAGTTGGAGATCCCCTCGCAAAGGTGTTTTTCCGTGAGGAATACATGTTGAACAATGCTATAGGTAAGTTACTGTATACTGCCCATCACACTTTCATTCCTAAATGAAATCAAATCTCCTACAGTCTCTCACAAATAAATAATCTGTATTAACACCCATGTGATGTTTTCAGGAACATACAGGAAACCATTTATTGCCTTAATTGATGGAATAACGATGGGAGGGGTAAGTCAAACTATTATACTAGTTTCATACTAACTAAGATAACATAATTTATCGCTACTATGAAATTAAACAAAAAGATGTAGCTGCTAAAAGCGAGGTTCTTGGGTTGGAGTTTGAGGATGGCAGTTACAGTATCTACATTTTCTTGATTGACAATGGGGTAAATCAACAATCGATTGATAATTCAGTTAAGAATTTATATTTTTGCACTAATTAAATTGTACAAATTGCCTAAGTATGCTGTAAATTTTATTTTAATATTGATTATAGATCGGTAAAGTGTGTTTTAGTTGTAGATGGATATCTTTTTTTAAGAATAGTTTATTTTGACTGTTTATTTAACACTTAATATTGTATTCCTCTGTAACAAAAGGCATAAACTAAAACACAACAACAAAATAAGTTGAGCATGAACCGTTAGTGGTTCTTGTTGATAAAAGTGAGTATTAGGGACGTTCCAATCAGGATTTTAATGCTGCCAATTCCAATACAGATTATCCATGAGTAAGATTGGCCAGTACCCATCACGTATATTAAATGTTAATGTTTCACTGTATTTATGGAGAGTGCTATTGACAGTGGAACAATATCAACACAACATTTTAACTAATTAATTATTCTATTTTATTATGTGCAATTGTTTGAGCAAATAAAGTCAGTAATACACAATAACTGAACAAAAGCCACAACTACTATGCCCAATTTAGCATGTGTTGATGAGTGAAGGCAAAGCTACTGACAAATCTGTTTGGTGGTCCAAATGTATTTGTGGCGGGCTGCCACAAATAAACAAATGTTTGGGAAACAAACAAACAGTAAATATTTCTGTCATTTGACGAAAAAAAAACTAAACTGCACTTTATAATGGTGAGTAAAACTGATACTGAGTTTTTCAGCCAATTTCTCAACCTGCTACCCTCGAAAAATAGTATGAAGTGCATCTCAGCATTGGAGAGGAGACACAAAACTGTAGTAGGTCTTAAGCCCATCAGATGGCGATATATACCAGTGGATGACTCCCAAGGCATGTTTTGCCATATTTTTTGGAAAAGACAACTTTTGAAAGGAGTGTATTTTATTTTAGCATAAAAACTGTGACTGTGTTTACATATGAGTTTGCTTGTGTGTAAATATATATGAAAGGGGTTGCTGTTTTAGGAGTTGGGGGGCCTTCACAGCTCAGGGGTGCATCAATGTTGGATTGAGACTTTTTATAAACCCCTGGTGTAAATAATGCTAACCTAATGTTTTGCATTGGTGTATTTTTCTTTCGTAACCCTTTTGTCATTATTTTCTTGTCCTTTGCCGGCAGGGTGTTGGTCTGTCAGTTCATGGACGTTTTCGAGTGGCCACTGAGAAAACATTGTTTGCCATGCCAGAGACCGCTATTGGTAAGCCACAATGTTGATGAGAGCACTTTAAAAGAGCTCTTTCAACTTTTATTGTCCTGTGCAGAAGAACCATATTGATTTTAAAAGCTCATTATAGCTGAAGTAGTTAAAAATCAGAAAACACTTAATAGGGACTACACGTTTCTAGTTTCTGTAAACCAGGTGTATTCAGGGAATTTTTGTTTGATATATTCTGAAAATATAATTATTTAGTTTGATTAGCTATATTACAAGATATTACACTTAAGCCACTATTTGCTTTGTCACCAATAAGTCAAAATGTAAGATGTTTTCTTTGAATGGCTTAGCAAATCTTGACTTACGGTACATTTCATTGTTCTTTAGCATCTTTAAGGTCCAAAATGTATCAAAATGGACTCACATCCTTCTTTTTTTTTTTCTATATGCGACACGTGATGGAATAGGTTAGGACACCTCTGCTTTGAAGGTCTACTTAATTTAGTGTATATGGAGAAGTTAGACAGTAAACACTGGATAATTTAATCAGTTTCTGCAGTATAATGTAAGAATGATATCGCTACTTTTAGGTTGAAGAAGGAAGTTGTATTTGAAATTATTTATCATCATGTACATTACATTTTATGCAAGGGCTATAGAAGGCTAGTTTCAATAACTATTGGACATTTGTAATTATTGCGGTGTAAAGCTATTCAGAATGTTGTGAGGGTTTTTTTCATTGTATTTTTGTGGCTTCTCTGTAACAAGCATCATAAGTAAATATTTGCTTTTAAATGGACCGGTACTTTAATACATAAGGTAAAATTATTTTATGTTCTGTCTTAATGTCTATATTGGAAGTATGGACTACCATAAAGAGCACTGATATCACCATTACAGTTGGGGTAAACAATTAGGACTACCTACCTGTTCTTTAAAAAGAAATAGAACCATCAATCTTCTTCATATTCTGTTTAGCATTCAGTTCACATTCTGACTTATATTTCTGCAAGTCATCCAAGAGTGATGGCCTATCTCTGTTAAAGGGGAACTGCACTTTTTTTGAAATGTTTCCTTTCATTCACAATCCTTATGTAAGACAAGAACACGTATGTTTTTCTTTTTTATGCATTTCTAAATAGTAAATAAATGCGATCAAAAGTCCGCTGACAATGGAGATTTAGGGAGTCGCTCTATTCTGCCAACAAAGCCCTTAAAACAACATCCAAACGCCTCCATCAAAGTTGTACAGTATATATGTAATGTAGTAATGGGCACATTTATAATAACATTTAATATTTATGTATTTTGCTCATTTGAAGCATATTTTTTTCCCAACATCATCAATGATTACTAAACACTGCAGACTTTTTGACAGCCAACAAACATAATAAAACATCACTTACTGTACAATGTCTGCTGTCATTAGGATGCCGACTGATGGAATCTTATTATAGTCCCGTTTGGACGAAGAATGACTCATAATCCTTGCGAAGAAAAGCAGGGTGGAACCAAGCGTCTTTCGTGTCGTTCTCGTTATTTCCGGGTCTAAATTGGCTGTCAAAGGGTACCAACATGTCAAATTACATCCTCGTTCTTCTACTATTCAGGTGAGAGTCATTATTTATGACAAACAATAAACTTCCACATGCAGGGAAGCGAGGAAACGGGTTACCACTCGATGATGCAAACATAGGCACACACACTAGTGATCACGGTGCCGCTCCTATAAATAGTTTGTCTGCGTTGGCCCTTATAATAACAATATCACTAATACTTGGTTAATATACAAGTCACAAAATGTTAATGGGGTATTGTTGACGCTTTTTGGATGCTTTTTTTTATTAGGTTTTATGGGTGGAAGAGAGGACCTCCCATTGCCTCTGCTGTAAGCGGACTTTTAATTACGTTTGTTAATGAGTTACAATGCATCAAAAAATCCTCCGTTGCCATGTTTTTCATAGTGATTGAGAGCGATAGGCAAAACTCCAAAAAAAAGTGCAGTTCCCCTTTAATATCACTGACCAACAAAAGAGACGTAATGGCTTTAAAACATGTATTTAAAGGTACAAATAATTGATGCAAATGTAGCAGTGGTCATCCCCCATACTTGAGGCTCATACCTGTAATCACACAACCCCTCCAACTGAGAGCCAAGCAACCTAGCCAGTAGGCTAAAATCCCAGTTTCCCAAACTATTGAGTACTGGAGCTCTTGAATCCCCACACAAATGTGCATAAACATTGATCATTCGTAACGGGTAGCGGCAAATCTCTTTATGGCGGTACAAATTCACGCGGGGCAGGCTGCCACAAAGAAATAATACATGTGTGGGGGAAAGCTGTAGTGGGAGTAATGTAAGCTTGAGGTATCATTAGAGGAAGGACAGCAGTTGCCTTCAAATCAAGCCGCTACCCCGGCCAGAAAACACCAAAGTCCTCTTCAAAAGATGACACCTTCGAAGTCCACCCCAGTGAGACCAAATAAGGAGAGTTAGAAGGGTCCAGTGGTCAGCTGCAGGTTTAAACACATCATCTTCATTATGCTTTTCGGATTGCTAAAGATGATGCTCTCTGAGTCATTTGTTTCCCAGATCTTTAGCCTACATGTATTGTTCTCCAACAAAAGTTCCCTCTCCTCCTTATGGCTCTCCTCGAAAACTCTTTGGGTCTATCAATAATTACAATAACTTTGAATAATGCAGACGTTTCTCATGTTGAGGCTGGTACTCTGCTGAGAGCTAAGTTCCCTCTATAGGCTAAAGACTTAGCTCCTGGCTTTTGCAGAGCAATGATGCTGGTGTACGCCATTCAGTGTCCAACCTTTTTGCAAAGTTCTAAAATCATCAACTGAGCTATTCAACTACAGAGAAAGAGACTCTGGCCCAGGTACATGTGGAGCCTCAGTCGTCATAATGAAAACAAATAAAGAAAATAATATCATGAGCGGTGCAGCAACTTGAAGTTTCCAGGTATGATCCCCGCTTCCGTCATTCTTGTCACTGCCTTAAAGGCCTACTGAAACCCGCTACTACTGACCACGCAGTCTGATAGTTTATATATGAATGATGAAATCTTAACATTGCAACACATGCCAATACGGCCGGGTTAACTTATAAAGTGCAATTTTAAATTTCCTGCGAAACTTCCGGTTGAAAACGTCTAGGTATGATGACGTATGCGCGTGACGTCGATGGTTGAAACGGAAGTATTGGGACACCATTGTATCTAATACAAAAAGCTCAGTTTTCATCGCAAAATTCCACAGTATTCTGGACATCTGTGTTGGTGAATCTTTTGCAATTTGTTTAATGAACAATGGAGACTGCAAAGAAGAAAGCTGTAGATGCGATCGGTGTATTAGCGTCTGGCTACAGCAACACAACCAGGACGACTTTGACTTGGATAGCAGACGCGCTATCCGACGCTAGCCGCGGACCGCATGGATGATCGGGTGAAGTCCTTCGTCGATCGCTGGAACGCAGGTGAGCTTCGGTGTTGATTAGCAGATGAGGGTTGGCGTAGGTGGAGAGCTAATTTTTTTATCATAGCTCTGTCGAGGTCCGTAGCTAAGTTAGATTCAATGGCGTCGTTAGCAACAGCATTGTTAAGCTTCGCCAGGCTGGAAAGCATTAACCGTGTAGTTACAGGTCCATGGTTTAATAGTATTGTTGATTTTCTGTCTATCCTTCCTGTCAGGGGTTTATTTCTTTTGTTTCTATCTGCAGTTAAGCCCGATGCTATCACGTTAGCTCCGTAGCTAAAGTGCTTCACCGATGTATTGTCGTGGAGATAAAAGTCACTGTGAATGTCCATTTCGCGTTCTCGACTCTCATTTTCAAGAGGATATAGTATCCGAGGTGGTTTAAAATACAAATCCGTGATCCACAATAGAAAAAGGAGAGAGTGTGGAATCCAATGAGCCCTTGTACCTAAGTTACGAGAGAAAAAAGATACGTCCTGCACTGCACTCTAATACTTCACTCTCACGTTCCTCATCCACGAATCTTTCATCCTGGCTCAAATTAATGGGGTAAATCGTCGCTTTCTCGGTCCCAATCGCTCGCGTTGCTGGTGTAAACAATGGGGAAATGTGAGGAGACTTTCAACTTGTGACGTCACGCTACTTCCGGTACAGGCAAGGCCTTTTTTTATCAGCGACCAAAAGTTGCGAACTTTATCGTCGTTGTTCTATACTAAATCCTTTCAGCAAAAATATGGCAATATCGCGAAATGATCAAGTATGACACATAGAATGGATCTGCTATCCCCGTTTAAATAAAAATTAAAAAAATCATTTCAGTAAGCCTTTTGTGTCCTTGGGCAAGACACTTTAACCACCTGCTCCCAGTGCCACCCACACAGGTTTAAATGTAGCTTAAAGATGTACATAATGAGTTTCACTATGTAAAGCGCTTTGAGTCGCTTAAGAAAAGCACTATGTAAATATAATTCACTTCATAAAACTTCATTTTTCCATAAACTGTGTTATAAATGTAATTTCTGTATCATTACAACCATTTTTACCTAAGGGGTCATATTATGCAAAACAAACAATTTTTCTTTTCACCTGTTGGCACTTGTTTTTGTGTATTTGAGATCTTCATAACTCCAAAGGAATTTTTTATTCAAACCATAGAGGCATGGCACAGATATTAATAAAACACGTTTTGCCTCTTCCCAAACGAGTTGTTTGGAATTTAATATTTTAGTGGCATATTTTGCCTTAGTTACGTCAACGGATATCTCCATGTATGGTAGAGGTTTACCTGAAGAGTTTTGCGCCAGCCCGACATTCTTATTCAGTTTTGAAAGTTGTCGTCAATAAGTTGGCGCATTTTAACATTGTCTCTGTACTGTTCCTTATGTCGTGTCAAAAAGTGAATAGACGTGTTCAAGTCGCTAACAACGACTTGTTGGCGGCATGTTTTGCTGTTTGGTCAGTTTCTGACTTTTCAAATCCAAACAAAGGAGTTCCTCTTCACTCGTTTTGAAACCAATTCCTCTTTCGGTTTTGTTGGTTTTGCTTCCATTGTGTTCTCAGTCCATCTCTGCTACATTGTTGATATCTATGCTAATGCCGGCTCTCGCACGCATGGATGTGTCAAAATTACGTTTGCAGAAACCTTTCTACACCATGACTTTCTACACGCTAGAATCTACAACCTCTGTAATGTATTTAATGTAAGTGTGACTTCATTATTCTTGCAAAATCGGACTAACAAATATACTGAAAGGCGCTGTGGTACTGAGTCACCATAAGGAGGGGCGCGTACATGAGCCAATAGGTGCTTTTTCAGAGCTGAAGCAAGGATTTTGTTTTTAGTAGCAAGTCAAATGCCAAAAATACAGTATATTTTAATGCTCTTTTTAATCATTGAATGAATGTGGCTGCCAAGATTGAAGATTATATATTAAATTAAACTTTAAGACAAAACAGAAGGCAATCATATTTGTACAACCAAATATTTATTGTTCTTTGCGAAAGACAGGCACATGTAATTCAGATACAAATAATAGGCAAGACCACAAATGTTTTTTAACTTTTTATAAAAGTAAATAAATGGGACTACAATGAATTTGATAACAATATTATAAATGTTAATTTTTTTCTTATTTTTATACTCGTCTTGAGAAACCTGTATCAACATAGATTGAAGCATATGGATCTAAAGTTGAAAAAATCTCCAAAGGCATCAGTGGCGTGTGTCACGACGTATGGTCTGAGAACCGACTTGCTGATCCCCAACCCTCCAAACCTTTCAAACGCTGGCAGCACTCATACGTCTATTTTCCAAACACAACCTTTGAATAGGATGCTGAGCACGTTTAGGTGTGTAATGTGATCGACTCCCACTGAAGTCATAGTTCGCTCCTAAGCTTAATGATTCAAAGGCAGATGGCCTACTGTTCAGAGAAGATTAGCTATAAATCTGTAACAATTAATGCTGACAAATGGGCAATTACCTGTCTTCACATGGTATCAATGACCTGGATTCCTATGGTTTTCTGACTGCCTACATATAATTGTTAATGGTTTGGAATAATTTAGACTCCTGTCACTTTGTATTTAAATGTAGCTGTGACTTGTTGTCAATTTGAACTAAGTTCTGTATTCTCTCGTAAGAGAATCACTGATGTAACCAGTATTACCAGTTTATGTCACTTTTCTTCAGTTTTAATATTTTGTGATGAATTTACTGAGAGCATTGCTACAACATGCATGCTCTTTGCCCCCAAAGGTTGTATTTAATAAGTCACTTAGTTGTAAATACTATAGCTCAACATGATGAGATGCGGTTGCAGGAGAATGTCTGGTCTGCCAGTAACAGTAAATCAATATAGTCATAAAGCGTATGCTTCATTTAACTTTTCATTCTAAGTCCTTAGCTTAGTCACAGTAATAAAATAATAAAATAGTGCAATAAGTGCCTGCCCCTTAGAAAATCTACATTCAATTGTAAAACATTAAGAATTTAGGATTCAAATATTAAAGTGCATTTTTTTCCACTTAGAAATCAGAAAAGTTAACAATTACCTGTGCCTCTTGATATTCCATGAAGTTGAACATTACTAATTTTGCTGTCAAGTGCTTTCATCATACGGTTCTTTTCTTAGTGCCTCTTATCAAACACTTCATCATCAGTCATGTGGCTTTACATTTTCTGCAATCGCCGCTATTAACGCTAGGTTTTGGCTTAGCAGTACAGGCAGCTTTGTAAATCATAAATCTTCACCTAAGTGAATTTTAAGGTGACTTTTATCAGAGTTTATTGTGTTGAGGCCTGTCTTAAACTTTTTTGGTTAAATTTTCTGTATAACACGTTTTGCAAAGTACGACTGAAATGTACATGGTAAAGAAAGCTGACACCAGTGGCTGCTGTTCCATGATGCGTTTCTCTGTAAACAAAAGAGCGCGCACGCGGTATCATGACTTCACAAATATGCAACCCTACCATTGGGGGGGGGTGTTGATGAGCCAGGCGGCAGCACAAGATCAACGACAAACACGAAAATGATAAGCCGTTATTTTTATCGGTTTATTTTTCATTATCGATGTGACGTCATAATTGGCATTATCAGTCAATAATTATTGGCCGTCGATAATAATGTGCATCCTGAAAATGAAGGCAATATTCTCTTTCAGTGCATTGAATCAGGTCCAAAATGTTGGTTGCCATTTGTTTCCCCGCTGTGCTGTATAACCTTAAAATGACCCGTCATACTGTTTGCTGCTTTCCCAAAGTGTTAATATCTCTGTGACAACCTCAACAGATTTACCCATCCTGCCATAATCTGCCACACTTAATACGTTTTCAGACGTGAATCAGGTCAGCTCATCTAATCCTGCTCGCTGCCATTCACAGAGCCTCGTGCCACATCAACTGTGACCCTTAAAGCTTTTCTTCCTGCCAAATACTGAATTCAAATGGGAACATTTGTGAAAACACAGATTTAATTCCATAGATTACAGCTGTGGATTGTGATGAAAGAGTTCCTAAACACTGACATTTTCATTTTGCTAAAAACTTTTTTAAGGTAGTTTTGTCTATGGACGGTGGATATTTTTCTAGATTTTTTTTTTTTTTACTTATTGGTTACATGTTTAAGATAAACCAGATAACCGATTATATTAATGAACTTGTTTCTAGATGTTCTTTGTCACCAATTGATACCAAGTTAAGAGTTGTTTATATTTTTGACAAAAGATTCTCAAAAAAAGTTATGTTACTGGTGTATAGAAAAATAGTACCTCTTAATGATGAAAAATATATTTTCATATTTTTGTAAATGTATTTAAAAAGGAATAACTGAAACATCAAAACAAGCTAAGTCATTCTTGTGGAAGTGCCTTGGTGGTCGTTTTGATTTTAGGATTGCATGTGTCTAATATCTGGGACCAACCTTGTTATTAGCCGACTATTTGGAATATGAAATGTACACCTATTCAGTGGCTCTAATTTAGCAATTTGCTTTTAAAATCAGCTTAAGATACTTCAGGCTTACGCTATCTAAAAATAAAGGTGACTACCACTTCATTAAAAAATATTTATTTATGATTTGTGCTTCTAATTAGGCTGCTACAATTATAAATATCTTACTTTAATTCCATTCATTGTCAAAGTCATCAATTACACCACAGTTTTTTTTTAGACTGCAAATATGATATACAGTAGATAATAATAAAATAATTGTAAATTCAAAAACACCAATAAAATAATCATCATCCAACTGATGTTTTAAATCTAGAAACCTGCACACTTGGCATATATATCGACAAAGTTTAGCTGGCGAACTTTGGCTAAAATGTCTTTTTGTGGTAACGAACAAGATAACTCTCTTAACTGTCTGTTGATATACAATGTTAACTTTCTCAGGCTGTAGTTGTCTACATGCTTGCTGTTCAGAAGATATAATGAAATTAATATTTTAAGATTACTACTTACTTGTACACGAGGCATATGAGGCAGATGTTTCAATTCTTATTTTGTTTGAGGCAAATATTTTAAATATTTAGGGTTGTGCGCATGCCTGCGCATGCTCAATAGCATTGGGTAGTAGACATTAATGGTTAATACTTATTGACAGAATACTGGCCTGAAAAAACAGCAGCGATGACGTCACTAACTATTATCGGCAAATGAATTTGTGGGCGACAAATTTTGTTATCGATTTTTGTCGACTATGTCGACAAATCATTACGTCGCTAATACTGTAATCATGCATTCATTTTCTACTGCTGATAAGGTTCAGGATCACAGCACAGATCAACTGTATTTATAGAAGACTGCATATGTGAGCTCTGTCGCGGCCTAAGTGACATACCTACGTACTGAGCAGGCATCCTTGTTGGTTTCATTTCTGAGCCTTCTTAAACCACAGAATTCCCAGGCACTTTACCCTTTGCAAATGTTTTTTGTAATGTGATTTATTTAACTAAGGTTTTGCTGTAGCTTGTTTACTTCAGATGCAGTCTGTAGTCATTTTTTTAAATTTATTTGGTTATGGATGGATGGATACTGGTAATTTTTCCTCCATGTTTCCTTTTGGGTCGACTTCAGTTCAACAAAAATTTTTAGACTCACATATTTGATGCAGATTACTAAAAACAGTGCTGGTATAGAGATGATCTTCGACTAGTTGTTTTGCAAAAAAGCCCCTAAAATAGCAGAGTGCTCCTGTAAGTCTGGCAAAATAATTACACCAAAATCAAATGTCTACTGTATAGGACACGGGTTCTGCGGAATATATGAATTATGAAATAAGAATAATAGTGAAGGGAGAAGTCCGGCACCCCCGGTCCTGGCTTACACATTACAGTGTTGTTGCTCTGTGTGGATAGTAGATACATTACTTGCTCATTTCCTATTATTTGCTGGTTAGTTTGTGGTTTCAGTTAAACTTCTGTTGAAGTGTACAAAGCACTTATTCTTTTGTTGTTTCATTACTTCACATTCAAGCTAGCTTAGAGGTTAGCATGGCTTATTATCCTCTCCTTCTGTCTGTGTTTTTGCTGCTTGTGTTTTGGCACTAGTTCTGTATTCTAGAACATTGTTACTTTATTTAACATAATAAAATCATATTTGGACGCTTTTCCATTGATTTAGAATTGTTCACGTCCCAATTGTGATACATCTAATAATCGATAGTTTCCCACTTCAAATCTAGACGACCCGTCAGTCATAATGTTTTTACTGTCAATCAAAGCTGAGAAATGTTGTTTTGCATCTTGTATTGAATCCAGGTCAGTTGTCCGTGCCAAATATTCTAATGTCACAGTGTGTGGTTAATTCATGTGTTGTGGCTTCTCAACTCTTCTTCTTCACTGACAGGTCTTTTTCCAGATGTAGGAGGTGGTTATTTCCTCCCGAGGCTCCAGGGAAAGTTGGGACTCTTTCTAGCTATGACTGGCTTCCGTCTCAAAGGTCGTGATGTGCACAGCGCTGGTATCTCCACTCACTTTGTGGAGTCCAAGAAGGTAACTTTAAATGTATTTGGTCTTGCCTGTGAATATTCTCGTTCATCCAAATGATTGTATTCTCAGGGCATTGACTGAATCGCAATTGGACTGCTCAGGTTGTCTTAAAAGACGTTTTGCCTCTCATCTGAGCAGCCTTCAACAGTTCATGCTCAAAGACTGAGGACAAATGCTGATTTATCTTGTCTTTAGACATGAACCGAGGAAGGCTGCTTTGATGAGAGGCAAAAACAACCTGAACACTCTTTGGTTGTGTTATTCTTGGAACAATTTTTATATAGAATTACATGATGTAAGACCTTGAAGTAAACAGTATTCTGCATGTGTGCTGCTGGGGAGAATTTTTTCATGGCCCTGGTTAGGACTACATATACACTTAAACCTCAACCTCACAACACTGAGCGCTGTTTTTTAAATTAATTCAAATGAATTTAATCCCAAAACACCCCCCATTTTAACATACAACATGCCTTCTAAAAAGAAAAACAAACTAAGTTCAGAAATATTGTTTTCAAAACAATTCAATACAATGCCGTACAAACGACTACAGTATGAACTTAGTAATGCTGTCAAATTATAAAAATGTGTAATCAGACTACCTATGCTTTTGCATTTTGATTAATCACAGTAAGTTACTTGTCTGTATGGTTTTAAATTAACTTTTAAAACGACCTCAATATTTTCACACAAATGCAATTTTAATGTCAGAATGTCATACATGATTTTTTAATGTTTAACTTTTAAAGTGTAATTTCCTTAGTAAACTCACCAGGTAACCATCCGCGGTTAAGATAAAGGAGCATGTGCGGTCAAAATAAATTGTTCAATTAATTTACGTTTATCCATGATTATTGCGATAATGTTTTGTGATTAATTGCATAAGTTTAACTTAGACAGCCATAGAAATAATGTAATGTTGCAACATTTTATCTAATGCATTGTCTCTTTTGGGCTGCTTCTCTATTGTGTAACAATAGAAATTGTTAATGTCGGACGTCTGTGAGTGATGGACCAGAGGTCATAGTTGACAACAAGTGATGTGTATGTCTGTGTTTTACTCGATCATCCAGTTTATAGAGTCAACAGACCGCTTATTCATATTTTCATGGATAAATGTCAGTCGCTTGACATCTTTGGCTGCATAATGCTGAGGCTGGCTCCTGCTTTGTTTAATGCAACCTAACGATGCTGTGGTCGTGCTTCCTTGACGGGTTTGTTTCTCTGATTAGGAGGGTGTCGTCCGCTTCTTTTTGCGGTCGCTTTTGCACTCGCTTTCTCCCTTGTGGCGGTTTGAGGGCAGTGTTGGGAAAAAAACTAAAACTTGTAACTTACTTACTTGCAATTTGGGACACACTAGGATGAGGTACCACTGTAGCTATAAGGAAATGTGCAGCATCTCTGTCTTTTTCTGTTACTACTATTGCTATATTGCATTCATGTCTCCTTTTATTAGATATCCCACCTAGAGAAGGAGCTGATGGACTTAAAGTCACCCACAGTTGAGAATATTTCCAGAGTGCTAGACTCCTTACAGAATGAGGTTAGGAACGTCTATCAGACATGCATGGTTTAAATTTACATATATTTCTTGACATCAGCGTTAACTATTTGGTCCTTTTTTTGACTTTCAGAGCAGCCTTGATTCTGAGAAACCGTTTGTCCTGGAGAACCACATGTCTGACATTAACAGGTAATGTTGGAATTCTGCCTGCAGTTGTTCTAAACAGGCACTATTATAGTGATAATTGTTAGTTACAATAATATAAAAAACATAATAATGCTGTCTTTTACATCCCCACAGACTGTTTACCTCTGACAGTGTGGAGGGCATCATGCAGAACCTGAAGGCAGATTCTTCAGACTTTGCCAAGAAACAAATTGAGGTAGTGTATATTATTTTCATGTGTCTTTATTGTATCACTGTTCTTTTAGATCAATTATACATCATTTATTGCAAGCTTGATACACTGGTCAAAAAACAGCAGTAACACACCGTCCATCACTCTGGTACAGTGTAAATCTGAATTTAAAGGGGTCATATTATGCAAAACCAACTTTACTTACCTGTTGTCACCTGTTGTTTTGTATTTGGGATCCCCATAAGTCCAAAACATTGAGGCGTGCCAGAGATATTTATAAAACACTTTTGGCTCTTTCCAAATGATCCCTTTGGAATTTGAGACTTTAGTGACGTATTTTGCCTCAGTTACGTCAGTGAATATCTACATATACAGTATGGTAGAGGTGCTCGAGCCCACCATTTTTATTCAATTGTAACCAAAGTTGCATTCAATAAATTCCGTTTTTTTCTCGATCCTCGTATTGTGGGGGCATACTCTCTCTCTCTCTCTCTCTCTCTCTTTTATGCTGTTGCCATTTCTAATAACTTTTATCTGTCAGTAGACTCCATATGGAAGTGCTAAAACAACAACATGGCTAAAAGACTGTAGACGCAGTTGAAGGGGGCTCTGCTTGAAGGAGAGATTCGGCTCATAATTAAGACCGCCCATGAAACGGCGCATTCTGAAAAGACAGCGGCTTAAAGATGATGTGTAAAACCAAAATTTTGACCAAAGCACCACCATTACATGTTATGTAGACCACAAGGATGTGGTCTTAGTTTGACCGTTTTAATATAATTTGATCTTTTTCTGTTGCTACAGACTTAAATTTAAAAAAATAAATGTTATGCCGCTTTTAATTACTATATTTTTCTGATTATAAGTTGCTACTTTTTTCCCACGGTTTGAACACTGCGAATTATTAAAAAATGATTATGAACGGCCATAATGTTTTGTATTCAACAGATATTTTTTTATATAACACCGACAGAGACACTGAAAAAGTGTATTATTGTTTGTGCTATGGTGCCATCTTTTGGATGAGTTTTCTCACTGAAGGTGCTCTGGGTTTGTCTCGCAAACGCACATTGCGTGACGTGTTTAAAAATCATGGAGCTGCAACAATGCATTAATGCTGATTGTTGTAATGCATCGAACATTTTCTAGCATCCAACGCCAAACATCTCTTCCCTCAACCATAACCATCATCGCTTGCCTGCAACGGGAAGCTAACAAGCCAAATACTAAAATCTGTGAACATTGCTCCAAGCTACAGGTTTTTGTGTTGATGTGTTGTGAATACAAAACTAAACATTGACTTGTGTAAAGGCAGTCATATACTGTATAATAAAACAAGGCGGCAGCAAAGAAGGACTTCCCCATTTATCACACAGGAAAGGTCCGCCACGTGAACAGCTGATTTTACTACGTCCAGCGCCGACGTAAGACAACCATGTGACTTGCGTCCCGTATGTAACCAAAGGATGGACAAATATACTATGTTAACAGGCCTGTAGTGGCCATAAACATTTAGCTTCTACAGCAGGGCCATCTGTGGCCCGTGACTCGTTTGTCATTGGCCCTCGGCACATTACAAAATACAAAAACAAAAAAAAACACCAGCAAAATTTGGGAAAACAGCAAGAAACACAATGAGAAAAAGCCAAAATGTTGACATCAGCCAAAATACTAAAATATTTATTTCTTTTAAAATTTTGTGGGTGCAGATTAAATACTGGTGCATTTTTGCATTTCCATTGCACTGCAAAGTTCTGAGTAATTTATTCAGGCTGATGACAAGTGGTATTGTACATTTTTACATTCAATCAATCAAACTTAATTTATAAAGCGCTTTTCATACATAAAAGAAATGCAACGCAAAGTGCTTTACAGAGTTAAAAACAATACCCCGTTGACTCATATCCCCCATTATCACATACATATGCACAGACACAGATACCAAACACAAACACACACACACACACACAACATACACACATTTGCAACTATACGGACAAATGGTTGCATGGCTAAATACAGAGGAGACATGTGAGTAAACACTATCACAGGAGCCATCTACACCAGGAGGTCATCAGACCATGGCCACCAGGACGCTGACACAAAAGCGACCCCACAAGCACGGTCGATAACCCCTGAGGCAGATGGCTCATCTGAGGAACGTTGGAAAATAAAAATAATACAACTTGTAAAATAGTAAGAACCATGAGAAGAGATAAAAAATAAAATACAAGCAAGACATATGAAGATTAATAGAAAAAAATAAAATGAATGTACAGTAAATCATCCATCCATCCATTTTCTACCGATTATCCCTTGAAATAAATAAATAGAACTAAATAAAAGCTTGCATAACTAATTGTATTAAAAAGTAAAACACAAATGACACGTAAAAGCCAAATTAAAAAGGTGGGGCTTAAGCCTGCTCTTAAAAACATGAACGTTCTCCGCAGCCCTGATGTCCTCTGGGAAACTGTTCCATAGACGGGGGCCATAATGGTGGAAAGATGCCATCCCGTGACTTTGTGTCCTGACTTATGGAATAATTAGTAGATGAGTGCTGGAGGATCTCAGGGCCCGGAAAGGCTAATAGGGTAAGAGCAAATCTGAAAGATAAGATAAGATTTAAAAAAATACATTGATTCCATGTAAAAAAAAAAGACTATATATGATCAGATGTATTTTTTAAACCTAAGTACAAATAAGCAAAATACAATGCTAGTAAGATACAGAACAAGATGATTTAAAAACCATGACCTGACATTTACTACCAAAAAAAAGAGTCAGCGCTTTCTAGCCAAGTGTGTGGACAAGCCTGTCCACAGAGTCCAGGGTCCTCATCCACAACAGTTGCGTGGCATTCCTACTAACCACAGACATACGTTCAAATCCAGAAAACTATGTATGCTAGTAAAAGTTAAGATGTATTAAAGTGTGTGCATGCAAAAGCCAAGCACATTTCTTTTTTACATCGCCGTCTATTTGACATTGGTCCGAGATGTCGTGTCGCTTGGCACGCCCGGACCACGCTCCCTATCCTATTGAAAGTAGCCATGTGCTTGAGCTCCACACGGTCAGACCAATCACAAGTCAGTAGGAGGTGCTTCTTTCTTACGTTTCAAGTTTTTGCCGTGTCTCTGAGAACTGAACACAGACTGAAATTATAAAAAATAATTGGTCCTGTCAGGAAGAAGGTGAAGAAGAGGATATGTGGGCGTGGGAAAAACTGACTCGGGAAAATTGGTGCTTCACCTCGTTTGAAAAGATAGTCTCTACAATGATACGTAAACTTTAGAAGAGGCAGGTCACTGATTACCCCCAATATAAATATCATTTGTATAACTTATAACAAAATGTGTTTATACAGTATCTTGCTCACAGGAGCCAGATTACAGCCTAATGTGAAAATTAAATGGATACATTTCAGCTACGTGCATCTCATCTTTGCCGTTAAAAGACGGCGTGCGCCAGGATTTTGTGCCTAAGCAAGCTTGTTACATGAGACCCCAGGACAGCCAGAAAGCTGTGGTCACATGTTCTTTTGTTTCCTTAGTTTCTGTGTCTATTTCCTGGCTCTCTTATTTACGTTTCCCTTCCTGTCTGGCTCCAGGAGAGCTGTTTACCAGGTCTGTGCCTGATTGGCAACCTGAGCACACCTGTTCCAGGTTGCCAATCAGGCTTCTTTCTATACATGCCTACCTCGCCCTCCAGTCGGGGCTGGAGGATTGACTCTGTAAGCTAATTCTTATGTTACAAGTGTTGCTGTTATAAAAATACTTAAATGTCTTACCTGCACATGGTCCTCCTGTCTCCTGCATCTTGGGGTCACAATTACCAGAGAGAACCCACGGGGCGAACATGCGAACTCCACACAGAAAGACGCCCAGCCCGGGAGTCGTACTCAGGACCTTCTCGCTGTGAGGCACGAGCACTAACCACTCTAAAACCGTACTGGCCACAGTTGAAACATGTCAAGGTTGAAAAAACTCAATCTAATATACCTAAAACTTGTCTCAGTGTAAATACACACTCTTTAAACTCTTACTGTTGCATTTGCACATTTTAAAACAGGAACACTGTAAACCAGGAGTCTCCACAACGCGGCCCAGGTGCCTTTTTTTTTTTTAATACATATTCTTAGATATTACACTCATTTTAATGAATTATGTAACTCTCGCTAGGGGTGTCCCGATTCCATATTGATATCAAATATCGATTCAAAATTGGTTTATATGGGTGTGCATCTAAAATCTCAAATGTAAGATCTGATACAAGTGGACTGGTGCAAAGCTGGACAGCCATCCATCCATCCATTTTCTACCGCTTGTCACTTTCAGGGATGCTGGAGCCTATCCCAGCTGCATTCGGGCTGGAGGGCGGATTACACCCTAAACAAGTCGCCACCTCATCGCAGGGCCAACACAGATAGACAGACAACATTCACAATCAGACACTAGGGCCAATTAAGTGTTGCCAATCAACCTATCCTCAAGTGCATGTCTTTGGAGGTGGGAGGAATCCGGAGTATGCAGAGGGAACCCACGCAGTCACGGGGAGAACATGCAAACTCCACACAGAAAGACCCCGAGCCTGGGGATCGAACCCAGGACCTTCTTATTGTGTGGCACAGGCACTAACCCCTGTTTCACTGTGCTGCCTATTGGACAGACAGTTAACATCTCAGTGTCCTCCAAAAAGCACACAAGGTTGATCTTTTATTTTAGACAAGTCAGTTACAAAAGGTAAATAGGCTACTGGGAGCTAGCAGCTACACAACAGCATTCAATAGCACACAAGCTAGGCATACGTAATATTTGAACAATATTGTCGTCTGAAACAAATTTGTCAAACTAAACACAAATAAAATAATTGCAGTTGCAAATAACTTACAGATACAAAGTCTCCAAGGCAGAAGCATCCAGTAAGTACCCAGTAACAAACGTGTCCACATTAGGGATGTCCCGATCCGATATTTGGATCGGATCGGCCGCCAATATTTGCCAAAAAATGCGTATCGGCAAGGCATGGGAAAATGCCGATTCAGATCCAGTTAAAAAAAAACTCCGCTCCGTGTTTTCCAAGGCACCGATTTAAATAATACATTCCACTTTTCTGCTGCTCCCTAATTTCCGTTCCGCATTTTCCAGCACACCTTCAACACATCCACAGGTCTGTGGATTCTCACGCAGTTGCTTTTAGCTGCTGGCATTACACGACAGGCTCTTCTCACTCTTTTCTGTGTCTCCCTCTCACAGACAGCAAGCGCACCTTCTTACACACGTCACATACTGTCACGTCATACGTCACATACGTATACGTCCTCTCCCAGCAGAGAGGTAGCAGCATGGCTAACGTTAGCTGTGATGCTAGCGCAGCCGTGTGACCAACGTTCTCTCTAAGGTGCGCGCTTGTGCAATTGCGCACTGCTCAAGTGTCCTCTGCGCATAGCAATTACATGCCACGCACAAAATCAAATAAAAAAATAAGCGCATAACAATTTTCGACACACGGACACGACAGAGAAAACAGTTTTCGTCATCATTGTTCAAATATTGTAACGTCTGTCAAGACGCTTATCTCCATTCGGTGCCACACGCCCACACTATCAAAATGCAGAGGCAAACATTTCCAGATCAACACCGTATGAAAAAATTAGTGATTTTTTTTAGTTGTGATTTCCTTCTCTGCATGAAAGTTTAAAAGTAGCATATATTAATGCAGTATGAAGAAGAATGTTTTAATGTAGACATGCAAGCATTGAGGGCTTCACGGTGGCAGAGGGGTTAGTGCATCTGCCTCACAATACGAAGGTCCTGAGTAGTCTTGGGTTCAATCCCGGGCTCGGGATCTTTCTGTGTGGAGTTTGCATGTCCTCCCCGTGACTGCGTGGGTTCCCTCCGGGTACTCCGGCTTCCTCCCACCTCCAAAGACATGCACCTGGGGATAAGTTGATTGGCAACACTAAATTGGCCCTAGTGTGTGGATGTGAGTGTGAATGTTGTCTGTCTATCTGTGTTGGCCCTGCGATGAGGTGGCGACTTGTCCAGGGTGTACCCCGCCTTCCGCCCGATTGTAGCTGAGATAGGCTCCAGTGCCCCCCGCGACCCCAAAGGGAATAAGCGGTAGAAAATGGATGGATGGATGCAAGCATTGAAAGAAAATTATGAAAATCAAGACTACATTTCCTGCAAATGGGTGCATTTCTACCCTATATTTTAACTTTAGATTTATTCTCATATCAAACTCTTTTGGCTGTCTTTTTGACACTTACATCCGGCGCCCCCCTCCACACCCCGGATTATAAATAATGTAAATAATTCAATGTGATTATCTTGCGTGATGACTGTATTATGATGATAGTATATATCTGATAGTATATATCTGTATCATGAATCAATTTAAGTGGACCCTGACTTAAAAAAACAACTTATTGGGGTGTTACCATTTAGTGGTCAATTGTACGGAATATGTACTTCACTGTGCAACCTACTAATAAAAGTCTCAATCAATCAATCAAAACACATAGAATCATCGTACTGATGTGATTATATGCATCAAGTGTTCATTCAAGGCTGAGGCAAAATATCGAGATGTATATCGTGTATCGCAATATGGCCTTAAAATATCGCAATATTAAAAAAAGGCCATATCGCCCAGCCCTAGTTCAATGATGCCATTTCTGTTTGTCACGTATAATTTTGTCTATTTTGTGTTTATCCTTGAATAAACAGGTCAGTTTCTTGTTACCAACCATTGTGTATTATTCAAACTCCCCTAATTCCGCTGGCTAGTTGTTATCAAGAGTACTAAAACCCTTTTCAACATGATTCTGACAACTAAGTAGGCTAAATAACTTTAAACTTTAATACATGCTCGGATAGGCCAGTATCAGTCAGTATCGGTATCGGTCAGTATCGGTATCGGATCGGAAGTGCAAAAACAATATCGGTATCGGATCGGAAGTGCAAAAACCTGGATCGGGACATCCCAAGTCCACATCATTCAATTTACTGTGGCATGATCTTAAATTAATGAATTATTGTGTCCATTAGGTTTCGCTAAAACAACAATTACTTCTCTACTTCAAATTTAAAGACAGCATAAGTCCAAAGACAGTTAATAATAAAAAAGGTTAGTGTTTTTCAAACCTACCATTGTTTCTGTGTTTGACTAATTTCACTTGATCAAGCCTTTCCTAATATTCCACCTGACAAAATATTAAAGTTATTTATAATTTCTGCTGATATCTTATTGGATCTAAATCAGTATCAGCCAATACTCAAGGCCCCCAATATCAGTAGAGTATCGGAATAAAGTTGTGTCTGGAGTTTTAGCATTTTTAATGCCCAAAATGTATTCAAGTGCCTGCCACCTTGTACTTCAATTTGTATTTCTTATGTATATATTTTATTTTATTTAGTAATTTCATCCTTTGGGCATCACAGTGGAAAATAATATAGTGTGGGTGCCTCACAATAAGAAGGTCCTGGGTTCGATCCCTGGGCTCTGGGTCTTTCTGTGTGGAGTTTGCATGTTCTGCCAGTGACTGTGTGGGTTCCCTCCGGGTACTCCGGCTTCCTCTCACCTCTAAAGACATGCAACTTGGGATAGGTTGATTGGCAACACTAAACTGGCCCTAGTGTGTGCATGTGAGTGTGAATGTTGTCTGTTTATCTGTGTTGGCCCTGCGATGAGCTGGCGACTTGTCCAGGGTGTACCTCGCCTTCCCGAATGCAGCTGGGATCGGCTCCAGCACCCCCCCGCAACACTGAGAGGGACAAGCGGTAGAAAATGGATGGATAGGATGGAATTTCATCTATTGGAGAATAACCTGTCAGCAGATTTCATTTTTTGTGTTTAATTTTAAAAATCATTAAACACAAAAGCTAAATTTACTGTTCTGAGAATGGACCAAATTGTGTCATTAAAACCGAAGTACGGTACGTACCGAACCATGATTAAGGCGAACCGTTACACCCCTTGTGATTACTCAGTCGACCTCAACCAAGCTCTAATTCTTGAATGATCAAATCTGTGGAATTATAATAATATATTGAAATTCAATGATTTGGTGTGTTTACAAACAGCTACAGTCATGCACATCAATCCATCCATCTATTTTTCGCCGCTTATTCGAGTCTGGGTCACGGGGGCAGCAGTCTAAGCAGAGATGCCCAGACTTCCCTGTCCCTAGCCGCCTCCTCTAGTTCCACAGGGGGTACACCAAGGTGTTCCCAGGCCAGCTGTGAGACATAGTCCCTCCAACGTGTCCATCATGCACATTGCAAACTGTAACCTGATACCCAAGAATGTACAACAATTATTCTCAACAAAAGAGAAGAAATATAACCTTAGGGAAAAATGTATTTGTATGCACGTACAACACTTAAAACCTTTAGTATGTAAAATTTAATTATGGAATTGGTTAAGCAATAAAGTCAAACAAAGTATGGGGAAAATATGGGGAAATAACTACAAATTCATTAATTGTTACTAAAAAAGGTCAATTAGGATAATACATAATGATAGATACAGAGAACATACAAACCATTTATTTATTGAATCAAGAATATTGAAATGTAATGATTTGATTAATTTACAAACAGTTAAAATAATATACAGAGCAAACTATAACCTGCTACCCAAGAATGTACAACAATACTTCTCAACAAAAGA
The DNA here is from genome assembly GCF_033978685.3 of Nerophis lumbriciformis. NCBI lineage: Eukaryota > Metazoa > Chordata > Actinopteri > Syngnathiformes > Syngnathidae > Nerophis > Nerophis lumbriciformis. The sequence goes on from NC_084578.2 coordinate 30,599,637, forward strand.
TGAGAAATATAACTTTAGAGAAAAATGTAACCTAAAACATTTGTATGCACGCACAACACTTAAGACTTTTAGCATATTAGTATGTGGAATTAAATTATGAAATTGATTAAGTAACGAAGCGAAACTATGTCCTAATATGATCAAACTGTTCAAACTACAAGTGTTTACAAAGTACAAAGAAGAATACTACTGGTAAATATCTTGAACACGAGTAAAATAAAAAGGAGATAATATCTATCTCATCAAAAGTGACTTACCTTGTTATGAAGAAAACTGTTGTTTTAACACTGCACCGATTGTAATGTATAAAATGTTTGAAATGTGTACATACAGAGTACAGGCACTGAACAAAGTCATTGATAGGGAGTGGAAAAGGGGTTCGATTAAATGAGCACTGCTTCTTCCTACTCCTTTTTGGATATATTGTAATGAAAATGTAAAGATGTGATGCAACATTTTGAAACTATATACAGTATGTTCAAATAAAACCAATCTCAAAGTACTATTATGATCCACTTCAGAGGTGGGTAGTAACGCGCTACATTTACTCCGTTACATCTACTTGAGTAACTTTTGGGATAAATTGTACTTCTAAGAGTAGTTTTAATACAACATACTTTTACTTAAGTATATTTATAGAGAAGGAACGCTACTTTTACTCCGCTACTTTTATCTACATTCAGCTCGCTACTCGCTACTAATTTTTATCCATCTGTTAATGCACGCTTTGTTTGTTTTGGTCTGTCAGACAGACCTTCAAAGTGCCTGCCTTACTGGTGACGTTTCACTTTGTTCCACCAATCAGATGCAGTCACTGGTGACGTTGGACCAATCAAACAGAGCCAGGTGGTCACATGACCTGACTTAAACAAGTTGAAAAACTTATTGGGGTGTTACCATTTAGTGGTCAATTGTACGGAATATATACTGTACTGTGCAATCTACTAATAAAAGTTCCAATCAATCAATCAAAAGTGTGAGGGAAAAAAGATACTTGTTTTATTTCAACCGTACCGTCAAAAGCCTCAAGACTGACCGCACATGAGGACGTTCCTGTCTTCACAATAAAAGTGCCGCGCCATCGCGCCTGCGCTTTCAAAACAAGAGTCTCCGAAAGCCAGCGCAAACAAGCTAGCAAGCTACGGAGTTTAACGCCAATATATTTCTTGTAAAGTGTATAAAAACGAATATGGAAGCTGGACAAATAGGATGCCAAAAACCCACCACTTTCATGTGGTATTGTACAGAAAGGAGGAACTTTTCTTCTCCTCCATTTGAAAACGTGGACGTTATCATCACGACTGTCTGATTACAATCAATGCAAGTCATCAGAATCAGGTAATACACCAACTTATATTCTAGTCTTCATTAAAGAAAGGAATCTATATGTTAAACATGCATGTATATTCATTAAAACACCTTTAACATGTAAACAAAAACAGCAAAATAAATACTTATAAATTATATACTGTATATATCAATGTATATGTATGTATATATATATATATATATATATATATATATATATATATATGATATGAGTGTGTATGTTACTCATCAGTTACTCAGTACTTGAGTAGTTTTTTCACAACATACTTTTTACTTTTACTCAAGTAAATATTTGGGTGACTACTCCTTACTTTTACTTGAGTAATAAATCTCTAAAGTAACAGTACTCTTACTTGAGTACAATTTCTGGCTACTCTACCCACCTCTGATCCACTTTAAGAAATTGTTCAAACTCCAAGTGTTTAAAAAGTACAAAGAAGAAGAATCCTGACAAACATCGTGAGACTTAATAAAAGATGAGATAATCCTATTAATCTCATTATGGGATTCACAACATACACTATTTAACTATTTATTGATGAACAATTAATTTATTATGTATTTGTTTATTCAGATTCTTAGCACAGGATTTGAACAAATGTGTTAAAATTTGCTATAAAATTGAAAGGGGTTAGGATTAAATAAACATTTCTTCTTCCTACCCCTTTTCGGACATGCTATAATGTGAAACCGGAAATATGTGATATACTATTTCGTAACTTTTTGCAGGCTCCAAATTAACTAAACTATAACCATAATATGATGATGATGAAAAATAATTGTGTGTACAAAGGCGTTAGTGCGGAAGCTTTCATCTTATTCACAAAGTAAGGGAGATGTATTTTCTGTTTTCTTGCCATCTGGCAAACCTCTGTGAAGGCACTGGAACAGAGCCAGGTCATGCCAGCGTATGTTAGTAATTAGCTGTTACCTCAGTTAAATCCCTAATGGGGTTAGTCTCATCCTGGTCTTGTGCCTTCTTGGCTTGACCACAGTCCCTCATGTGGGATTTAAGAGTGGCTGCATTTCATAAAGTAGCTTCAGTAAAACTAATTTCCCTAATTCTGTTTTTTGCCTAATATCCATTTGCATCGTCCAATGAGGTCAATCCAAGGAGAGATTATACAAATACCTCAGATTATAGACCCTTCCCCCCCCCACATGCTTTGTTCTCCTGATCACACTGGTTTAATAATCCAAAACCACTTTACAATTGATAAAAATCCCCCACTGACAGATGATCAGTGCAGATTCCAGATCTGTTGCAGATACATGTTGCCCCTTTTTTTCTCTTCGTGTAAATAAACATTTTCGAAGAGCCATCCATCCATTTTCTACCACTTGTCTCGTTTGGGGTCGCGGGGGGTGCTGGAGCCTATCCCAGCTGCATTCGGGCGGAAGGCGGGGTACACCCTGGAGAGGTCGCCACCTCATCGCAGGGCCAACACAGATAGACAGACAACATTCACACTCACATTCACACACTAGGGACCATTTAGTGTTGCCAATCAACCTATCCCCAGGTGCATGTCTTTGGAGGTGGGAGGAAGCCGGAGTACCCGGAGGGAACCCACGCAGTCACGGGGAGAACATGCAAACTCCACACAGAAAGATCCCGAGCACAGGATCAAACCCAGGACCTTCGTATTGTGAGGCAGATGCACTAACCCCTCTTCCACCGTGCTTTTCGAAGATGAAAATAAAAATCCCATTTGACATTGAATTTCACTTCCTCAGCCGTATCTATCTTTAACACCTTCAGCATGTAAAGGTCAATTTTAATGAATTTGAATATCTTTTAAAAGGCCATTTAGTTCAGTAGTTCAATTCAAACAATGAAACTTATATAGTCTGTTTATATTTTTCGTCAAGTTTTTGTATACCGTTTCGGAGCTTGGTCCGCATTGCCGGCAGTAAGACAGGCACGTTTCCAGTGAGGGTTGGACTCCGCCAAGGCTGCCCTTTGTCACCGATTCTGTTCATAACTTTAATGGACAGAATTTCTAGGCGCAGTCAAGGCGTTGAGGGGTCCGGTTTGGTGGCTGCAGGATTAGGTCTCTGCTTTTCACAGATGATGTGGTCCTGATGGCTTCATCTGGCCAGGATCTTCAGCTCTCACTGGATCGGTTCGCAGCCGAGTGTGAAGCGACTGGAATGAGAATCAGCACCTCCAAGTCCGAGTCCATGGTTCTCGTCCGGAAAAGGGTGGAGTGCCATCTCCGGGTTGGGGAGACCCTGCCCCAAGTGGAGGAGTTCAAGTACCTAGGAGTCTTGTTCAGAAGTGAGGGAAGAGTGGATCGTGAGATCGACAGGCGGATTGGTGCGACGTCTTCAGTAATGCGGACACTGTATCGATCCGTTGTGGTGAAGAAGGAGCTGAGCCGGAAGGCAAAGCTCTCAATTTACCGGTCGATCTACGTTCCCATCCTCACCTATGGTCATGAGCTTTGGGTTATGACCGAAAGGACAAGATCACGGGTACAAGCAGCCGAAATGAGTTTCCTCCGCCGGGTGGCGGGGCTCTCCCTTAGAGATAGGGTGAGAAGCTCTGTCATCCGGGGGGAGCTCAAAGTAAAGCCGCTGCTCCTCCACACCGAGAGGAGCCAGATGAGGTGGTTCGGGCATCTGGTCAGGATGCCACCCGAACGCCTCCCTAGGGAGGTGTTTAGGGCACGTCCAACCGGTAGGAGGCCACGGGGAAGACCCAGGACACATTGGGAAGACTATGTATCCCGGCTGGCCTGGGAACGCCTCGGGATCCCCCGGGAAGAGCTGGACGAAGTGGCTGGGGAGAGGAAAGTCTGGGCTTCCCTGCTTAGGCTGCTGCCCCCGCGACCCGACCTCGGATAAGCGGAAGAAGATGGATGGATGGATGGGTTTCGGTAATCGTACAGTCAAACAATGTGCGTAACAAAGTAGTTTGTTTGCCAGCACATAATAGAAAAAATTATTGGTGACTACGTTTTTGAGTACAGCTACAAAATAATCCACAGAAAGTTGCTGGTAGGAATGGGTACCAAAACCTGGTGCCAACGTAAACGGTAGTAACTAGACGGTAAATAGAAGTAGCTCCCGAAGCCTCAACTTGGTGCCAAATAAATGCAATCTCAGCCACCTGCAACAAGTGCCTGGCGGTGATATTGTGCAAGTAACGTCTTTTAAGGAATGTAGTAGTAGTAAAATTAAGTAACATCTTTTAAGTCATATAGTAGTAGTTATATTGTACAAGTTAGGTTTCATGAGTAATGCAGTAGTAGTAGTAATGATATTGTACAAGTAACGTCTTGTAAGGAATGCACTAGGTCTTGCAAGTAATGTAGTAGTAGTAGTAGTGATATTGTATAAGTACAAGTAATGTAGTGATAGTGACAATGTACAAGTAACATATTGTTAGTAATGTAGTAGTAGTGTTATTGTACAAGTAACATATTGTAGGTAATGTATTAAAAGTAAGGTACAAGTAATGTAGCGTCAAAACAGAAGCATACAGAGTCTGACTCTGGCTCTTTATTGCCAACCTTAACATAGCAACAGCAGTCCTCAGTACATCGCTAGTAGCCACCATCGGTAGCTACAACAACACGGCACTTGCTTGTTATGCACCAATGACGGTTACGGCGAGCAATAAGCTTTCATGAACCACCGGAATTGTGAGCGTCAACATTACAACATAAGCAAGTTGTTTTTTGCACATTCTCTATCTTCTTTAATGCTGCAATAATTTTGTCGATTTTTTGTTGATTATATTTCCTATTTTTGAATGTATTACCTAGTTACCATTGAATATATTTACGTATAGTACTTCAATTACTAGTCTGTTGAACTTGAATGTCACAAACTTGGACACTGAGCGGGACCAGTGGTAGTAAATGGATGCATGAATGGATGAATGGTTTTTTTCTTTGTTTTTTACAAAAATGTGCATTTTCTATTTTTCCAAGCACTGGCACTGATTTAAAAGTACGGATTTCGTACGGGTGATTAAAATGTAAAGGTCCAAAGGCCGTTCTTAGTTTTGAGTGCCAACAATTTGATAAAGAGTGTGAGAAGCACTATTGAACTCAGTAAAGAATTCATAGCATAGTGCAAGGTGGTTCCACTGTCCTCTACTCTACTATATTTGCTTCTCGTCATCGTTGCAAACAAGATTCTTCAATAAATTTAAAAGTGATTTTAAATGTTAATTTATGAATTTTAGGTATTTTTCATTATGGCACGTAAAATTCTAATTATTGTCTATAAAATGTTTGGGTGTCTAACGGATTTGTTGGATTTACATGATTTCTTTAATGGGAAAAATGCTTTGGTTTTCATACGATTGGGTTTTTGTCTGACTTTAGTAATGCATTACAAACAAAAATGTATCTTTGCGTAATATTGTTCACTACTAGGTTTGTGATCTAATCCAAAAACTAACTGCAAACAATTCCTGAACCTTTACTTTAATTGGTCTCTAAGTCTTAATTGAAATCCTGCAAATCGAACAACTTTTACAGGATATTCTACAGTAATTTATTGAGATGTTTGTTTTAGCAGATTATAATTGCTGCACAACAGGTAGAGAGGGAGAGCAAAGAGAGTGGAATACACAAACAGTAAAAACTACAACTCAATGATTGTTTGTTTGCTCAATGTAGTGAATTGTTTCTGCACCCAACAGAGAGAAATCACTAAAGCAAAATGCTTCCACCTCCATGTTTTTGCTGTAATATATATTTTTGGAGGTTCCTCTGTATGTCTGTCAATTATAGACCGCAGAAATGTTTTTTAAGGCGTTTTTGAAAAAAAAGTGAATGAGCAACCTATCAAATCAGCTTTTATTTTCCATGTGTGTCCTCCTGCAGATATTGTCCCGGATGTCTCCCACCTCCCTGAAAATAACCTACAAGCAGCTGCAGGCCGGTGCTACGCTAAGCCTGCAGGACGTGTTTGTCATGGAGTATCGCCTGAGCCAGGCCTGTTTGGTAAAGACCTCCACACTTGCAAACACCTCTTCCTGTTTAGAAGAATAGCTTTTATTTCAACACATTGTTTCCATGCAGTTACAAACAACGCATGTTCTTTCTATGTTGCAAACACCTCTTCCTGTATAGAATAATACCTTTCATTTCAACACATTGTTTCCATGCAGTAACGCATGTTACAAACAACGCATGTTCTTTCTAACAGCACCTCAATGGATGGATATAGGACATTTTGCAGTATGAGGAGTTGAAGTTACATCTGTTCTTCAATTCTACCTAAATGTATAGATACAAATCATCAATGTACACCAGGGCTATTCAACTGGCGGCCAGGGAATAGATAGATAGATAGATAGTACTTTATTGATTCCTTTAGGAAAGTTCCCTCAGGAAAATTAAAATTCCAGCAGCAATGTACAGCAACGTTCCCTCTAAGGTGCGCGCCGCTCACGCGTCCTCTGCGCACAGCAAATTAATGCCGCGCAGGAAATCAAAAATCCCATCTGAACTTTAAACAAAATAACCACATTACAATTTATTCTGTATGATTTTGCAATGCAACTCTGTGAGTGACATGTGACAACAAGAGTGGCCCCAATGAATAAAACAATCTTTGTCAACACAGTTCAATTATGGTCTGTCGAGACACTTTACGGACAGGAATTCCATCAATCACTTTATTGATCAAAACTGTTTGTAACCACACCAAAAACATGAGTAAAAAAAACTTGTATCTATAAAAACTGGTCATTTTCTGCCATACAAACCAGGCTTAAACCAACTTTGTCATCCGTCGTTTCAACAGAAGCCGCCCGCTCCGTCTCACCTGCACCAACACACGCACTCATGGCACTTAGCCAGTGCTGCGTTTATGGCCACACAAAAAGTCGGACAACCCCAACGCCACACATTGTGTAAATGCCAGGTTGTAACACTCTGACTCCTCAATCAGATGTGTGCTTATTTTACTGCCATTTATTAAGAATGTTAATCTAAGGATATTATTCTTGAAATATTGTCACTAGATTTCATAAATACTAATAAAAAGATGTATTTTACAGGAACTAAATGTAATCTCTGAAAGGGGTAACATTTCTTTTAAAGGCAGGACCCGCAGCCAGACATACAATACTAGCACATAGGTCATGAAAAACATGTTTTTTGTTATTGTCATTGTAAGAGAGCAAAATCACTTATATCAGAAGATTATTTGAATAAAACATTTCAATTGTTATGATGTCAGGTTTGGGACAGGTGTGACGCTGGTGTGGCCAGAGTGTGCACGTCTGATGTTGCTCACATGTGCTCCACTAAATGCTCAGGGAGTTTGTGCGTTTGCTCACACACATTAAAAATTAAAGGGAACATTGGTGTACAGAATTGAGATCAAATTTAAAAAGTAAATAATGGGGGTATAAATGGAAATAAAATAGTATATAACCATATCGGCCCCTGAGTTCAATTCAAAACTTCAAATTCCTAAATACCCTAGTGTGCTCCTGTTGTATGGAGGAACTTGGACCACTATAAACAAATTGGCAGATCCTTGCGTTAACATTTTAACTTTGCTATCAAACAGAACACTGGGGTCTAAATTTGTGATTTACATAACTGAGGCGATCCTCAAAGGCACCCCTTTGAGTCCTTTCCTTTTTGGACAAATTTATGTAACCAAGATGTTGCTGTAGTTTGTTTAGTTCAGATGCAGTCAGTAGTCATTTGTTCAACGTCCTTAGTTATATTACTGGTGTTCCTCAAGGTTCCAGTTTAGGTCCTTTGTTTTTCATCCTTTGGGCTATTTAAATGGTGGCCTGCCAGTTCAGTTAAAAAAACCTGCAAGACAGAGATTTTTGCAGCAGATTTTTAATAACCTTATAGAGTGCTGTCATTAAAATGATCTTTGATTAGCTTTTTTGCTATAAAAAAGAAAATCAAAAATCTCCTGTAAAGGATGCTGGTTTATATAAAATATGACTAATTGTGAAGGGAGAAGTCCGGCGCCCTGGTCCTTAGCTTTCTGAAAATGTGGCCCCTAAAGCAATTTAGTTGAATAGCCCTGACTTACACCAACACATTAGGGTGTGTGTGTTACTTGCGCTGTCATTTAAGTGCATCGTTAATAATGATGTCACTGTTGATGTTTCATAAGCTACAATCTATATGTGTTTGTGCAACTTACTGTAAATGTATCACATCAATTCTAAATTGTTCAGTTTCATTCGAGATTAACACTGTGTGTGATGTAATATAACCATGGACTTGCTGAGCTAAAGAAGATTCCAGCTCATTTTATTGTTTTTGTGGCTTTGCAGCGGGGCTGTGACTTTTACGAGGGCGTGAGAGCTGGTAAGTTGCAATTACTTTAAAATATTTATTAAGGTTTTATATGATGATTATTTCTCAGGGGTGCCAAAACATCCAAATCTCTATGAATACATTTTTAAAACCCAGTATAGAGTTGTACCCTGCTTCTGGTTGGAAGTCAGCTGAGATAGGCTCCAGCTTTCTCGCAACCCTATTGGGGATAAGTGGTATAGAAAAGGGATGTTTTTTTGAAAATGCGCTTTTTTAGGCCACTTACTTGATACATACATCAGCAGCCAAGAGGAGCTTTTGTAACCTGTTGTGAAAAGTTTTTATTCAAATTTAAATCCCAAATAAAATATTGTTTTGATTCGATTCTGAATCAAAACGTCACCCAATGGATCGGAATCGATTTGAATCGGGTGCTGTTGAAAGATTCACGTCCCTGTTATTTATTAATAAAGTTAACCTTTACTAACTTATACATGGCAAAAGTTAATGGCTAGCTGCTGTTGAAAAACTATTAAGGCTATAGATGTGGTAGTAGATTGAAAATCTCAGTAATTTACAGCTGTTTACTAAAGATATACAGTTTATAATTCCATTTAATGTACTGACCCGAACGTAATGATCAATTTTGAGTATTTTAATTCAGTTTTCAACACAAGTTAAAGGGGAACTGCCCTTTTTATCATTCACAATCCCTATGTGAGACAAGAACACGCATGTTTTTCTCTTTTTTATGCATTCTAATTTGTAATATTCGTCCCATACTTCACAGCACATAAAGCCCTCTAAAAAAACATCAAAAAACCGACAACAATACTGTATTTACATTATGCATGTTTGGCGATATTGTTATTACAAGAGCTAAGGCAGAGGAACTACTTTTAGCGACGCCATCATCACAGAGAGGTCATTTATGCAACTATTGAAATACTGAGCCGGTGAGTTGCTGCATCACCTCTGAGTTGGTGAAAGTTTGTGCTAAACTATAAATCATGCCTCTCACCTGGATAGTAGAAGGTTGTGGCTTTTAGCCAAGAAGTTGATCGACACAAAAAGACGCTCATTTGCGTCACCTTTTTTTTAAAATTTTACCTCAGGGAGGATTATGCTGAATTAATCATCTAAACGGAAACACAAGTCATGAGAGCAGACATTGTTCAATATGTGATTGTTTTATTATGTTCATAGTTTGAATTTCTTGTTTAGCACTTAGCAATACAAATACATGATGCTTGGTGTTTCACTATAGTATGATCTGCTAAGCACTCAGCGTTCTAAACTTTTAGCTAGAGATGTCCGATATTATCGGCCAATAAATGCTTTAAACGATAAATGCTTTAAAATGTAATATCGGAAATTATCGGTATCGGTTTCAAAATTATCGGTATCGGTTTCAAAAATGAAAATGTATGACTTTTTAAAACGCCGCTGTGTACACAGACGTAGGGAGAAGTACAGAGCACCAATAAACCTTAAAGGCACTGCCTTTGCGTGCCGGCCCAGTCACATAATATCTATGGCTTTTCACACACACAAGTGAATGCAAAGCATACTTGATCAACAGCCATACAGGTCACACTGAGGGTGGCTGTATAAATAGCTTTGTAACACTGTTACAAATATGCGCCACACTGTGAACCCACACCAAACAAGAATGACGAACACATTTCGGGAGAACATCCGCACAGTAACACAACATAAACACAACAGAACAAATACCCATAACCCCTTGCAGCACTAACTCCGGGACGCTACAATATACTTATATATGTTTTTATCCTTTTTTATTATGCATTTTCGGCAGGTGCGACTTATACTCCGAAAAATACGGTATATGTTCTTGTCTCACACAGGAATTGTGAATGAGAGGCAACATTTAGAAAAATAATTCTGATTCCCCTTTAAGTGATATTTCTTGCTTTTACGTTTTACCAAGCTTCAGTTCCTCCAGGATTTGGCAACGTTGCAACTGTGCCAATGTATGCGAATTCAACCAACACCTGCAAATTTCTCCAATCCCCGCAACGTCCTGGCACATTTTGGCCTATCATCATCATGTTGCCCAATTTCATTTGTTTCTGAACAGCGCTCAAACGCGCACGTCAAATGTAGAAGTTTCTAGCGCACTGAAAAGCTGCTTGTAGCAGGCATCTGCTACATTAACAACCCAAAGCTACATCACTCTTCCAGTCTGTTCGTTTACACTTTGGACATATTATCTTACATTCATTACATTTCCATGCACTTATTTAGTCTGATTTCTCAAATAGTTAATTTTTTGGTATTTTAACACCTACATGTGGAGTCCCAGTGTCAATACACACTCTCTAATGCGACTATTGGTCATACGCCGTGTGCACTGGGAGGCGCTTATTTCCTTTTAGTGTATTGCTTTTCCAGGCATCTGCTGCTCGTTAAGTTAACAGCCTAGCGCTGTTGTACATGATGTCTGCTGTAATATTGACACAGATTACAATCTTTACGTCTGCCGGCGATGCTGATGTTAAATAGCAGACAGCATAAATAAATGATCATTAATTGTACTACGAACATGACATGACTACAAGGAATGAATCGGAGCGGATGCAGCAAAGAAAGACTTTTGAAATGACAATGACAATAAAGGGAATCAATCTACTGTATATAGCCAGTGGTTCTCAAACTTCTTTTTTTTGACCAAGTACCACCTCAGAAAACACTTGTCTCTCCAATGACCATCATTAAAATGCAGTAGCGTAGTAGGCCTAAATATTCATTAAAAACAAGGCAGTGGGTTTTATTTTACCACTATATTTAATGTTTTGGTCACTGTAACATTACACATAGTAGGAACAGTAACACTGTTTGAATATAGGAAAATAAAACATGTCACGTCAATACAATATTTGATGAAGTGATTTTTTTGAGAACTACTAGATGGAGCCTGCGTACTACACATCATCTAGACAGATTATTTGTGGTCCCTGTGACCACACATTTCAGTCTGTCAAAGAACACTTAAAATATTGATCACAAATTTGTAAAATATGTACAAAACTTTTTTTTTTTTTTTAAAGCTGCCACAAACTCAGGCATTTTAGGCCGCAACAATCACAAAAGTCCCCAAAATTCTGAAGGTACTGATCATGCTTCTTAGCTACTTAGCAGTTGTTTGACCCTCTTTTAGTCATGAACATTACACACATTATCACAACTTTTCCTTCTCGCAAGGCTATGTTTACACTACTAAATAAGAACAGATTGCCAAAGGACTAGGGATGGGTACCTCACATTTGAACAGCTACTCAACGGTACCAATTTTCTGTACCTTTGTGTGTGTCCATCTGGTAATAAATGTTCATTTGTTTAATGATAAAATATCATCTCTATTAAACATTTAACACTGAGCTAATGTTATATCTTGTTTGCATGCATTCATTTCAGTTTGTTTTAGGTGTGTTGCCGTAGTCAGGAAGTAGTCTTTGCCATTATGTCTTGTCTTTGTTGAGACCTACAAAGTGTTTATTCTTATTGTACTTATTACACACCAGCGGTTTGAATGTAACATGCTTCTTATTTGTAGTTTTCATTAACAAATGTAAAATTGTTAGTGCTACTCAGTAGCATGTACAGTACAGGCCAAAAGTTTGGACACACATTCTCATTCAATGCGTTTTCTTTATTTTCGTGACCATTTACATTGTAGAGTGTCACCGAAGGCATCAAAACTGTGGAGTTATGTTACCTAACAAAACATGGTGAAATAACTGAAAACATGTTTTATATTCTAGTTTCTTCAAAATAGCCACCCTTTGCTCTGATTACTGCTTTGCACACTCTTGGCATTCTCTCGCTGAGCTTCAAGAGGTAGTCATCTTAAATGGTTTTCCAACAGTCTTGGAGTTCCCAGAATTGTTTATCACTTGTTGGCCCCTTTGCCTAATCAGAGCAAAGGTTGGCTATTTTGAAGAAACTAGAATATAAAACATTTTTTCAGTTATTTCACATTTTTTTGTCAAGTACATACCTCCACATGTGTTCATTCATAGTTTTGATGCCTTCAGTGACAATCTACAATGTAAATAGTCATGAAAATAAAGAACATGCATTGAATGAGAAGATGTGTCCAAACTTTTGGCCTGTACTGTTTATGTAAATTAGCATCAAGCTAGCACATTTTTAAAAGTGATGTTTTACTTTTCAGTGTTTTCTATCAGGCATACTTGCTTTGTTGGCTTGTATACTATGAATACGCCTGTTTGATCTGTTGCTGAGTCTTCAACCAGACGTGACGCCACATGCAACAAAATCGATGTATGGTACCGTTTGATTTTATGTGAAACGGTACTTGGTAGTACCGACGGAATTCAGTCGATACATGTAAACGCACCAAATTCAGTACCCATCCCTAGTGCTAATATTACTTCTATGGTTGATGTGTCTCTGAGATCTTTTTTAAGTTAACATATTTCTGTTTTAGTTCTGGTTGACAAGGATCAGAATCCCAAATGGAACCCACCAACTTTGGAGGAGGTGTCTGACCAGAGTGTGGACCAGTGCTTCTCTTCGCTTGGAGAGATGGATATGTCTTTTTAATGTCATCCGGCACCTTCACACTTAGAGCACATTAGGATTGTAAAGAGAAAACAAAATAATGTATGCGTGTGGACAAAAATCGTCTAAGCAAGGAAATAATGATTGACATTTTTTCTAGAATTGTGCAACCCTACTCCAGAATTCTTCTCTTGCTCTTTTGTGTCTGTTAATCAAGAAATGACTGCATGCCATCCTGTGATCATGGATAAAACTGCTAAAAACCTTTTAATTATATAACAATGGTATTATTTTTACAATACCACACCGCAGATGGAGTCCTAAACTGTAATTTTACCCTAAATATGTTCAAAATCATGTATTGCCATTTTAAAGAAATAAAGAATACATTAAAACATATTTTATTAGAAGACAGGAATCAAAAGGTTTACAGCCTGTAGAAATGTACACAATTATTATTGGTGAGCCAATTAAAGCTGACCAGGGACTTAAAGCATCCCCTTCATTGCCATGGCAACATTGGACCTTCATCTCCCAATACTTATTAGTGTTCAACATGACTGTACATTCATTTAGTTTCCAGCTAGGTTTTGACAGCTAAATGATCTGCTGTAAAAGATTGTGTTTACCACTTGACAACTGTAGGCGTAAACAGAATGATGTCAACTGACAGTCCTGCAGGAAGTTGTATATGAGGTGACAATGTCAATGATGAATGTTTTGTGTAAATGTGAGACAAAAGTCAAAGTTTAAAGTAGTCACCACGACAAAAAACTCTGGCGTTTATTCTTTAGTTCTTGGCAGTGCTGTGATGAGCCGCTTGTTCACACACATCTCCTTATATGGATCATACAGCTGCAATGATGGCGCGCATCTCTGCTTTGTGTTCTCTCAAGTCCTAGCAACACTTTCCAAACACCTTTAAATCATCAATGTGTATAAAGCCAAATCCAATTACAGCTCAAAACAGAGGGCCAAGACGTAGTGGTGGAAAAAATGTCTTCAGAAAGGAGACGGCACTCGATTTCCGCTAGCTGTTATTATTAAGCTATAAAAATTAGGGGTGTCCCGATTTGTTATTGATATTGGATATTGGTTCGACAAAGGCAAAAAAAAACAATTATCGGATTATATCATCATGCATCTAAAATCTCCGATATTAGTGTCAATACAAGCAGCCCTGTAGCATGTTTACTTGTACAAAGTTGGACAGCCAATTAACATCTAAATGTCCTCCAAAAAGCGCATGTGGTTGGACTTTTCTTGCACAATATTTTGTCAAGTCGGTTACAAAAGGTAAAGGCTATTAGTAGATAGTAACTACACACCAGCTAAGTACACAATAGCACACAAGCTAAATATATGTAAAAAGTGTCCTAAGTTGAACAATATTGCAGTCTAAAATAAATTTGTCAATATAAGCATTGACAGCGCTTCACTTTTACCACATTTTATGTTGCAGCCTAATTCCATAGTGGAAAAAAATAATTGTTGTCCTCAAAATTCTACACACATCACACCATAATGACAGTGAAAAAAAGTTTTTTAATTTTTGCAAATCTATTTAAAAACAACTCAGAAATCACATGTACAAAAGTATTTACAGCCTTTGCTATGGGGCATCCTGTTTCAACTGATCATCTGATCAAAGCTGCATCAATTAAGTATTGACGAAAGGCTGTGAATACAAGTGATTTCTTTTTTTTTTTTTTTTTATTTTGAATACATTTACAAAATTTTCTAAAAAAAATAAAAAAAACTTTCACATTGTGAGGTTTTGTGTTTAAAATTTTTGGGACAAAAATGAATTTATTACATTTTGTAATAAGGCTGTAACATAAAATGTGGAAAAAGTGAAGAGCTGTGAATAATTTGTGGATGCACTGCATTACTTACATATACACAGTCTCCAAGATAGAAGTATTAGAAAGTATCCAGTAACAAACGTGTCCTAATCATGAGATTAATATCATTAATTATTGTGGTCACTAGGCCAAAAAACAATTACCATTCAATTTCATTTTAAAGACCACATAAATCCATTTTAGTTCAATTGGTGGGATTTTTTATATCTTTAATTATTCTCAGTTTGAGTAATTTCACTTGGTCAAACCTCTTTTTAACATTCCAAACTGCAAAATTATAAATAAAAATATATATATATATATATATATAAATATACATACATACATACAGGACTGTCTCAGAAAATTATAATATTGTGATAAAGTTTGTATTTTCTGTAATGCAATTAAAAAAACAAAAATGTCATACATTCTGGATTCATTACACAACTGAAATATTGCAAGCCTTTTATTATTTTTAATATTGCTGATTATGGCGTACAGCTTAAGAAAACTCAAAAATCCTATCTCAAAAAATTTGAATACTTTCTCAGACCAAGTAAAAAAAAAGATTTATAACAGCAAAACAAAATCAAACATTTGAAAATGTCAATTAATGCACTCAGTACTTGGTTGGGAATCGTTTTGCACAAATTACTGCATCAATGCGGCGTGGCATGGAGGCTATCAGCCTGTGGGATTGCTGAGGTGTTATGGATGCCCAGGATGCTTCAATAGCGGCCTTTAGCTCATTTGCATTATTGGGTCTGGTGTCTTTCAGCTTCTTCTTCACAATACCCCACACATTCTCTGAGGGGTTCAGGTCAGGGGAGTTGGCAGGCCAATCGAGGACAGTAATGCCATGGTCAGTACACCAGTTACTGGTGGTTTTGGCACTGTGGGCAGGTGCCAGATCATGCTGGAAAATGAAATCATCATCTCCATAGAGCTTTTCAACAGATGGAAGCATGTAGTGCTCTAAAATCTCTTGGTACACAGCTGCATTGACTCTGGACTTGATGAAACAAAGTGGACCAACACCAGCAGTTGACATGGATCCCCAAACCATTGCTGACTGTGGGAACTTCACACTGGATTTTAAGCAACTTGGATTTTGCTCCTCTCCAACCTTCCTCCAGACTCTAGCGCCTTGACTTCCAAATGAAATACAAAACTTGCTTTCGTCTGAAAACAGGACTCTGGACCACTCTGCAACTGTCCAGTGCTTCTTTTCCATAGCCCAAGTCAGACGCTTCTAGAGATTTTAGAGCACTACATGCTTCCGTCTGTTGAAAAGCTCTATGGAGATGATGATTTCATTTTCCAGCATGATCTGGCACCTGCCCACAGTGCCAAAACCACCAGTAACTGGTGTACTGACCATGGCATTACTGTCTTCGATTGGCCTGCCAACTCCCCTGACCTGAACCCCATAGAGAATTTGTGGGGTATTGTGAAGAAGAAGCTGAAAAACACCAGACCCAATAATGCAAATGAGCTAAAGGCCGCTATTGAAGCATCCTGGGCATCCATAACACCTCAGCAATGCCACAGGCTGATTGCCTCCATGCCACGCCGCATTGATGAAGTAATCTGTGCAAAATGATTCCCAACCAAGTACTGAGTGCATTAATTGACTTTTTCAAATGTTTGATTTTGTTTTGCTGTTATAAATCTTTTTTTTTTACTTTGTCTGAGAAAATATTCAAATTTTTTGAGATAGGATTTTTGAGTTTTCTTAAGCTGTATGCCATAATCAGCAATATTAAAATAATTAAAGGCTTGCAATATTTCAGTTGATGTGTAATGAATCCAGAATGTATGACATTTTTGTTTTTTCAATTGCATTACAGAAAATAAAGAACTTTATCACAATATTTTAATTTTCTGAGACAGTCCTGTGTGTGTGTGTGTGTGTGTGTGTGTGTGTGTGTGTGTGTGTGTGTGTGTGTGTGTGTGTGTGTGTGTGTGTGTGTGTGTGTGTGTGTGTGTGTGTGTGTGTGTGTGTGTGTGTGTGTGTGTGTGTGTGTGTGTGTGTGTGTGTGTGTGTGTGTGTATATATATACATATATATATATATATATATATATATATATATATATATATCTTAATAAGATTATCCAAAAAAAATAGTGCTCGATACCGTGGTAGAGCGCAATATATGTATATATATAATGTATTCATGCTGATTTTGTATTGGCGAATATTGTTGTTATCAGTGAATACTGAAAGCTCCAATATCAGTATCAGATCGGAAGTGAAAAGAAAAATAAGTTTTATTGGAACAACCCTAATAAAATGCAACAGTATTTAGAAGCTACAATATGTAGCAAAGTTGTGTTAGCTAGGTCTTCAAGACAAATTATTTTTGCATGAAAAAACAACATTCAAAACACGGCTTAAGTAAATTCTGAAAGTAGAATAGCCGTTTAATCGTCCATGGACTGTAGTAATGAAGTCTGTTTGCTGCTAGTTTACTAGCTACAGTGCAGCCCTGTTGGCTAGCTCGAATGACGAATGGAAACAACGTTCAAAACATGGTAATATTAACGTGGCATAGCAAAGGATTGAACACCTGTATAAAACACCAGTGTCATTACTAGGAAAAGAGACAATGATTATGATTACTTTTGTTGTGCAATCTGCTGCAGCCCTCTCATAACACTTGGTTGCAACTACTGTAAGTGTGCTTTGAACCACACTTGGTTTCGAGATCTATACTCTCCTTGGCACTTAGTCCTTCTTTTAAAGTTACAGGGGAACTGGGACACCACTTGAGTGCACACACGCATAATGTTTTATGACGTTACAGTCTCTATAAAGCCTTATTAGTGTCAAAGTAACAAGATCCAGTTCAAATACCAATCTTGACAGCAAACATTTCCGCATGATGATTTTAAGACTGTCAAAAAAAAGCGCGTTAATGGTGGGAACACATTTTTCTAATTGATTATTTTAAAGTTTATATAAGGTCCCAGGAACAGTCGGAAAAGACTGACGTGTCCTTGGGCTTAGGTACACTCTATTCTGTTTAATCTTGACAAAGTCGCCAAGAAACATCAATCGATCAAAATGTATTTTTATAGCCCTTCATCACAAGTGTCTCAAAGGGCTTCACAAACCACAACCACATCCTCGGATCTGAACCCACATCCGGGCAAGAAAAAAGCAATGAGAAACCGCAGATGTCCCCCCCGAGTGGGTACGGTTTACAATGTGAGAGTCTAGTCCAGGCCTGGGCAATTATTTTGCCTCAGGGGCCAAATTTAGAGAAAAAAATGTGTCTGGAGGCCGGTATATCTATTTTTAGGAACACTAATACAAAACCTCACAATGTCTGAATGCTAAAAACGTTATGACAGACCACCTTAAAAGCGGAATGGAATTAAACATTTTTTTACTGAATGAGACACCTAGAATGTGCATGAAAATACAGAATACAGGAAGTACAATATTAACAATGAACGATAAAACACTGAATATTGACAGCATATAAACGTGACACCCCCTCTTACAAATTTTACAATCAAGCAAAATATGAACGCGGAGGGTAAACAAAACCCACCTATAATCTGATATATCTGATATACCACTAAGCTTTAGAACTTTGTTGTAAAAATCTCCTTCTGCGTCTGTCCTTGACACCCGCATTTCAGGCTGGCCGCTCTGGAAACACTCTGTGGAAACGCTCTTCACCCACACTGCATGGTGCCTCGTCTGATCTGCTGTGACTTAGATGACCATATTAACTTGTATATCATGCAAAAGCGCAGATTCCAGCCATTGAAATACTTTGTATAGTTCAAGACTTACGGTAATTGGAAAACATCACTGCACATCATGGTGGTGGCTACAGTTTCCATCTTGAAGAAATAAAAAAATGATTTGGGAATGTCCGTCGGGCCAGATTGAATAGCTTAACGGGCCTCATGCGGCCCCTGGGCTTTAATTTGCCCAGGTCTGTTCTAGTCCATAGGGAGGTCAGCAGTGGATCCTCTTGCATGTAGACAAGTCTCAGCGCAGAGACGTCACCAACTGATGCACAGAGGAGTTGTCCATCCTCCCTGGAAACTGATCTGTGGCCACCTGATAACCTCCCCACGCAGGATAGGGGGGCAGAGCAAAAAAGAGAAGCGGCAGCAGGTCAACTGGTCTACAAAGGGGTCTATTTAACGGCTAGTGTGTATAAATTAGTTTTAAGATGGGACTTAAATGCTTCTATTGAGGTAGCATCTCTAACTGTTATCGGCAGGGCATTCCAGAGTACTGGAGCCCCAATAGAAAACACTGTATATAGCACATTTAAACAACAAAAATGTTTCCAAAGTGCTGCACAACAATATTAAAAACAATATTCAAATATTATCCTTAGCTCCACCAATGACTGAATAAAAACAAAAAATAAATTAATATAAAAATAAATATGATTAAAAACTATGTTAAAGGGTAAAACCAATTAAAACAGTAAATAGAAATCAAAATGTAAAAAAAACACAGGGGACAACAGAGGACCACACAACTCACGTAGTGTTAAAAGCCAAAGAATAAAAGTGGATCTTAAGACGAGACTTAAAACACTCCACTGTGGGAGCAGTTTGAACATGGAGGTGCAGAGTGTTCCAGAGCTTTGGGCCGACCACAGAGAAGGCCCTGTCTCCCCTGGTTTTAAGTCTGGTCTTGGAACAATGGTAGTTTTGAAAAACACCAACCTATTTATTATTAACCGTCCTTTAGCTGTTTTAAAGTTGAAGTGAAGTTTTAATAGTTTTTAGTGACATTTAGTGGCCACAAGAATTCATTTAGTTAAGATCATGACGCAGTAAGTTGAATGATGCGGACACGATTGTTACTGGATACTTTCTAATACGCTTCTGCCTTGGAGACTCTGTATAAATGGGTTGTACTTGTATAGCACTTTTCTACCTTCAAGGTACTCAAAGCGCTTTGACACTACTTCCACATTTACCCATTCACACACACATTCACACACTGATGGAGGGAGCTGCCATGCAAGGCGCTAACCAGCAGCCATCAGGAGCAAGGGTGAAGTGTCTTGCTCAGGACACAACGGACATGACGAGGTTGGTACTAGGTGGGGATTGAACCAGTGACCCTCGGGTCGCGCACGGCCACTCTTCCACTGCGCCACGCCGTCCCCGTATGTGTAATATGAAACTATAACTATGTGATACTTTTTTATGTTGACACATGCTGTTTTAGATTGGAATATTGTTCAATTAAGGACACTTACTGCGTATGTCTAGCTTGTGGGCTGTTGTGTGCTTAGCTGTTGTGTAGCTGCAAGCTCCCAGTAGCCTATCACTTACGATGTTTACTTTTTGTAAATGACTTGACTAAAATACAAGAAAAGACCAACCTTGTGTGTTTATTGAAGGACATTTAGATGTTAACTGGCTGTCCAGCTTTGTACAAGTAAAAATGTGCCCCAAGACTGCTTTTACCCGATATACTGTACAGCAATCTGATACTTGTTTTTCCGCTGATATCAAACCAAGACACCATTAGACTGATGGGCTTCTTTTTTTCTTTTTTTTTTAACTCAAAGCAATCATTATGTGCACATGGTTTTATTGAACTGCATTGCAGAATGTGCATAAAGTCGGACATGCTATTTTATGATCATGGTCACTAGTGTTAGTAATTGGCGCCTCTCTGACTGCGCTTATTATGGCTTTTTGTGCCATTAAGTGATTGATGAGAGAAAATATAGTTCCGTGAGCCGAACATTATGGTTGTAATCGACCAGTATGATGAAGTCAATATTTCACAGTAAGCGAAGAAGACATATTGGGCATGGAGTATTTCTTGTAAGTAATAATTCTCATCTACATCATGTAAAATGAATTACATCACTCAGCCTGTTTGTGTTTTCCAGCAACACAACCCAACACTTTAACCTTTGTGTTGACAATATTTTTAGGATTAGCCCGCCCACAAAGATGAATTCACTGGACCCAATGTTAGTGTTGATCTGTTTGCGGTGCAGCTCAGGTTAGGGTGTAGTGCTTGACACACAGTTAGGTGTTTGCAGGTTTGATTCTCAATGAGCTAGCATTTCATTCACAACATTGTGTGAATAACAGCACGTAAAAGCCGCTTAGTTTTGTTATGGGTCGAAAAATGACACTAGAGAGAATTACCATAATTTCTGGGCTAGAGGGCACTTTGGTATATAAGCCACACCCACAAAATTTGAGAAGAAGTACATATTTTTACATATACTAGCTGCACCGGACCATAAGCCTCAGATATTGTATATACCAGTACGAAAGATTTTGTAAATATTTATTTACGTACTCTGTTTTAAAACTTGCTTGTCAAACGGCAGTAAAACGGCTGATCAAACAAAACAGAAGTCATCTTCATGAACACAGTCAATAACTCCACGGTGACGCTTCAGTGAATGTACGAAACTGAAACAATACAAAAAGAATTCCGTTTTAGGTTAATAATACGAACAAAGTCACTTGTGAACGTCTTAGCATTTCGCTAATGCTAACAACACTAGCTTGATTACATTACGATAGCACGTACAAATATGCGTGAAAACACTCCTACAGACATCATAGGACAGTTTAGTGCAAAGGTCCCCAAACTACGGCCGGATCCGGCCCGCCAGCGTCCAAAATCCGGCCCACAGGAAATCCCATGTGTGTGTGTGTATATATGTATATTTATATATATATATGTGTATATATGTATATATATATATATATAGAGAGAGAGAGAGCCACATTTTTTTAACCCAATGCGGCCCCCGGGTCAAAAATTTAGGGGACCCCTGGTTGAGTGAACATGAATTGTTTTTGGTTAGATTGTAAAATCTACAAATGTTGCTTGGAGTGATGAATGAAGAATTATTTCGAGCAGAAACGCTATGGACGAACAGTAGGCGAAACTGGATATACTTCCGGTTCAAGGCACAAAACAGGAAGTACAGGCCTGCCAATATTATCGTCCGATAAATGCTTTAAAATGTAATATCGGAAATTATCGGTATCGGTTTCAAAAAGTAAAATTTATGACTTTTTATAACGCCGCTGTACGGAACGGTACATATCCGGTAAAACACGGACGTAGGGAGAAGTACAGAGCAGTTGGGTCTCCCAGTCAGCAGCCCCTCCCTTCTCCCCTCTCCCCTTTCTCCTCTCCCCTCTCCCACACACAACACAGGAGTTGACGACTGCAGCATGAGAGGTTTACTGGCGACGCTTGATGACCTCATCAAACTGCTGCGAGCGCAGCATAACAACAACAAGAGTGTGTTGTTGCCGGTGCTGTAGCCAGGCTAACAAGCGAGTTCGCTCAGTGACTGACTAGCGACACCATGTCTATGGTTTGGGATTATTTGAAAGTGTCTCTGACGGATAAAAAACTGGCAATTTGCAATGACTGCAAAAAGTTGGTTATGCAAGGAGGAACCAAGACTTCTTCCTTTAATACGAGCAATTTGATCTCCCACCTCTTCAAGAATCATAAGGAGATACACGATGAACACAAGCGGAAGATGGATGAAAAGCAAACACCAAAAAAAAGTAGTACCGCACAGTTGTCGCTTAAAGACTCAGCCGAGAAAAAACAAAACTTCCATAAAAAACCACCCCAAGGCGAAAGCCCACGTTGTGGTCAGGGACAACGCACGACGGTGGAGTTTGGTGTGGCTAGTCTGCCCTGCATGGCGCACACTTTGCAGCTTGCAGTGAACGGAGGTCCCCTGTCTCAACGCAGCATTTCAGAAGCTCTGACTGACTGCTAGGCCACTTCAAGCACTCACCACTAGCTTGCAGCACATTTGTGTTACTCATACACATACGTTAGAGCAGGGCGGATTGAGCCCAGTTTATAATTTCCTGTTATACAGTATGCCAGACAGTCTTGCACTAAATGAGGACTATGTTATTGTGTACTTTATTACTCTAGTATACTCTAGACTGAAGCTGTGTGCCTTCATTGTTTTTGTAGCTGTTGTTTAGAGGCATGTTTAAAAAAAATAATGCACTTTGTGAAAGTCAAAGTATAGTATTTCCCATAGTTGTAGTGGGTATCAGGATTATCTCAGGGAGAGCATGTCCCAAATTCCAAGCTGCTGTTTTGAGGCATGTTAAAAAAAATAATGCACTTTTTGACTTCAATAATAAATATGGCAGTGCCATGTTGACATTTTTTTTCATAACTTGAGTTGAAGTTGTTCTCTTATTTTGGAAAACCTTGTTATATTGTTTAATGCATGGGTGTCAAACTCTGGCCCGCCGTGTAATTTCATTTGGCCCTTGAAGCGATATCAAATTAACACTAAAGCTGGCCCGCCGATCCTCCCGGGAGTCTTCCAAACGCCAGCCAGCCAGCCCAACGAGTGCTGGCCCAGTCACATAACATGTGCGGCTTCTGCACGCACACACATTAGAATGCAACGCATACTTCATCAACAGCGATACAGGTTACACAGAGGGTAGCCGAATAAAAAACTTTAACACTGTTAGAAATATATGCCACACTGTGAATCCACACCAAACCAGAATCCTTTGCAGGGACGGCGTGGCGCAGTGGAAGAATGGCCGTGCGTGACCCGAGGGTCCCTGGTTCAATCCCCACCTAGTACCAACCTCGTCATGTCTGTTGTGTCCTGAGCAAGACACTTCACACTTCACCCTTGCTCCTGATGGGTGCTGGTTAGCGCCTTGCATGGCAGCTCCCTCCATCAGTATGTGTGAATGTGTGTGTGAATGGGTAAATGTGGAAGTAGTGTCAAAGCGCTTTGAGTACCTTGAAGGTAGAAAAGCGCTATACAAGTACAGCATTTATTTATTTATTTAGCACTAACTCTTCCGAGACGCTACAAGGTGTGTGTGTGTGGGGGGGAAGTTTGGTGGTAGCGGGGTTGTATTTTGTAGCGTCCCGGAAAATTTAGTGCTGCAAAGGATTCTGGGTATTTGTTCTGTTGTGTTTATGCTGTGTTATGGTGCGAATGTTCTCCCAAAATGTGTTTGTCATTCTTGTTTGTTGTGGAATTTACAGTGTGGCGTATATTTCTAACAGTGTTAAAGTTTTTTTATACTTGCACCCTCAGTGTAACCTGTATCGCTGTTGATCAAGTATGCCTCGTGTGTGCATACAGAAGCCGCACATATCTTGTGACTGGGTCTGAACGATGTTAGAATGGATGAAAAGCGGACGTGACGATAGCTCGTAGAGTACGTTAAAGGTTCATTTGTTCAACCTTGGCCCGCGACTTTGTTCAGTTTTAAATTTTGGCCCACTCTGTATTTGAGTTTGACACCCTTGGTTTAATGCATCCAGCGGGGCATCGCAACAAAATTAGGCATAATAATGTGTTAATTCCACGACTGTATATATCGATATCGGTTGATATCAGAATCGGTAATTTAGAGTTGGACAATATCGGCAAAAAAGCCATTATCGGACATCTCTAGTTGCGGTTAATAGTATTCTATTTGTCGTTATGTATGCTTTCTGAATAAATGATGTGATAATGTTCATCAGTCAATTTATTGGTGTTAATTTTCAATCTATCAAGATAAGAAAATAATATCAAAATCAAATTACAGGATTTTATTCATGTAGTTTGCTCACTTCCCCTCGACTGGTGCACTAATACCATTTTTTTTATTTTACATTTGTAGCATCATCTACAAAGATACAAAGAATTGCTATTGCGACATCTAGTGGACACATTTAAAACAGCAGATTCTTTCATTCAAAAATTTCGGATCATTTTTAAACTTGGCAAACTCAACCCGCGGGCCGGATAAAACCTGTTCCCGGGCCTGATCCGGCCCACGGGCCGTAAGTTTGACACCCCTGTGTTAGATGGATGGATTAGTGGCAGGCGTGGTTGCCTTAATGGTAACAGGAAATCCCGGAGACGGGTGTGACGAAGGATCTCTTGGGGCAGGGGGTCATTAAAGCTTTCTAATGTATGAAAAGGACATCTTGTCATTAGGAAGAATGCTGGCACTGGACAAGATCCCTGAAGACATCTGAGAGAATGATTTTCCTTCCCCGACATGAACTGTTCAAGACAGAAAATGCATAGCAAACATTCTGCTTCACAAAGCTCTATTTTTGATGGGTTTCATCCTAAAATACGGTCAGTGAATCTGTCCTTGTGTAATCCAATCCTAAAGTAGGCCAAAAACGACATGACTTGCACTTCTAGCACGCCTCAAACTCCTCCCTGCTCCCTGCTCCCGTCATTGTGAACTACAGAGTCTCCTGAAAGTCTGGAGACAGATCACGTGCTGTGTGTAGGGCAGTGTTTTTCAACCTTTTTTTGAGGCAAGGCACATTTTTTTTCATGAAAAAATCCGGAGGCACGACACCAGCAGAAAACGTTAAAAAATTCAACTCCACCAGGTCGTCATGCCTTATTTTGTTGGTGTTTTCTTTAGTTCTTGTCTTGCGCTGTTATTTTGGTGGCCCTTCCTGTTTTGTTGATGTTTTCCTGTAGCAGTTTTATGTCTTCCTTTGAGCGCTATTCCCCACACCTGCTTTGTGTTAGCAAGCACACTGCAAAAACTCAAATCTAATAAGATTAAATATCTCAAATGAAATATGATATTTGCTTATTTTCTGTCTGATAAGATCATTCTTCTCACTAAGCAGATTTTATGTTAGAGTGTTTTACTTGTTTTAAGGGTTTTGGTCCTAAATGATCTCAGTAAGATATTGCCGCTTGTTGCTCAGATTTTATGACCTATATTGAGTAAAATATGCTTGTAAATTGGAATATCAACTGATGCAAAGCTGTGTCATCAACACTCACAAGTATAAAACTACTTTTTTAAAGTAATCATTTCTAATTTCAAGCATGAAAAAAAAAATCATGACTTTGCCACAATTGTGTCTCATATTAAAACAGATGACAGCCAAATGGATTTTGCTGTTTTATTTTTAATGAAACAAGACAAAATACGTACTCATATAGTAGTACAGTTGTTATTAGTGAGAATATACTTATTTTAGGGTATTTTTGGGTTCATTGAGGTTAGCTAATTTTACTTGTTTTGGAAAGTCTTGACAAGCCAAATGTTATTGTTCTATTGGCAGATAATTTTGCTTACCGTATTTTCCGCACTATAAGGCGCACCGGATTATTAGCCGCACCTTCAATGAATGGCATATTTCATAACTTTGTCCACCAATAAGCCGCCCCGGACTATAAGCCGCGCCTACGCTGCGCTAAAGGGAATGTCAAAAAAACAGTCAGATAGGTCAGTCAAACTTTAATAATATATTAAAAACCAGCGTTCTAACAACTCTGTTCACTCCCAAAATGTACGCAAATGTGCAATCACAAACATAGTAAAATTCAAAATAGTGCAGAGCAATAGCAACATAATGTTGCTCGAACGTTAATGTCACAACACACAAAATAAACATAGCGCTCACTTTCTGAAGTTATTCTTCATTCGTAAATCCTTCGTCTTCGGTGTCCGAAGTGAAAAGTTGGGCAAATTTACGATCCACTGGCAGATGTTGGCGTCGTCTGGCGCTGCCTCCTCGTCTTAGTGAAGGTGTGTTCGCCTTCTGTCATCCATTGTTCCCACGCAGTTAGCAGTCTAGCTTCGAATGCCCTGTTGACACCAATATCTAGCGGCTGGAGGTCTTTTGTCAATCCACCCGGAATGACGGCGAGTATTGAATTAAGCGCGTAAGCGTGTCTCTCAATGTGCTGTTATGAGCTAGCAAATATAACAACTACACTACCCAGCATGCAACGATAGTTACGAGCATGCGCGGTAGCCCTGAGAAGCGTTGTTGTATGCTGGGAGTTAGAATGTGGTTATGAGCACGCTGTGAGTAAACGTTGAGAACTCAGTTAACACGCCTCGTCTGCATTATTTATAATTAGACAGACAACACACTTAATAGGAGCCATTTTGGGGTCTTTACATAAACACACAAATGGAAATGAAACGTCACATATCCCAGCATGCACCGCGTGCTTCTTCTACGGGGAAAAAAGATGGCGGCTGTTTACCGTAGTTGCGAGACCTAAACTTTATGAAAATGAATCTTAATATTAACCCATATATAAAGCGCACCGGGTTATAAGGCGCACTGTCAGCTTTTGAGAAAATTTGTGGTTTTTAGGTGCGCCTTATAGTGCGGAAAATACGGTAGTTAAAATAAAATACCCCTAATTTTTGTATTTTTTATTTTTGTTTTTGAACACTGACTTTTTGCAGTGCAAGACTATTTAAGTTGTTGCTATTTGTCTTTGTGGGTATATTGTTGATTGTCATGTCATGTACGGATGGATGTACTCTGTGGACGCCGTCTCTGCTCCTCACGCTGTAAGTCTTTGCTGTCATCCAGCATTCTGTTTCTGTTTACTTTGTATCCAGTTCAGTTTTACTTTCGTTTTGCATAGCCATCCCTAAGCTTTAATGCCTTTTCCTTTCCCATTTGTTCATTTTTGGTTTAAGCGTTGCGTACCTTTTTACATTTTGCATATTGGGTTCACGACAAACCATACTTGCCAACCTTGAGACCTCCGATTTCGGGAGGTGGGGGGTGGGGGCGTGGGGCAGGGCGTGGTTGGGGGCGTGGTTAAGAGGGGAGGAGTATATTGACAGCTAGAATTCACCAAGTCAGGTATTTCATACACACATATATATATATATATATATATATATATATATATATATATATATATATATATATATATATATATATATATATATATATATATATATTTCTACATCCTGAAAATGTGCAAACAAAACTGTGTTTAGATAATTGATACTTCAAACTTGCATAAATAAATCTTAAGGAATATAACATAACTTGGCTTCTGAGAGCTTCAAAATGTAATGAATAAAATGCTAAAGTTGTT
The DNA here is from genome assembly GCF_033978685.3 of Nerophis lumbriciformis. Classification (NCBI taxonomy): domain Eukaryota; kingdom Metazoa; phylum Chordata; class Actinopteri; order Syngnathiformes; family Syngnathidae; genus Nerophis; species Nerophis lumbriciformis. Next base: position 30,627,500 of record NC_084578.2, read on the forward strand.
GATAAACAAGCAATTATTTTAATAATTAAATATGGTCATTTTAAATGAATTATTATGGTCATTTAAAATTAATTATTTCAAATATGTTTATTTTAATGTATAATTATAATGCCTTGATGTAATAAGGAGTCAGAAAAAATACAAAAAAAATACAATTAATTTGGATGTTTTTAGCAAAATATAGTAAACGTTTATTTCGTTTTTTTTTGTTTTTTTTAATTAATAAATATATTTATTTTTAGGTACGATAAACATAATAATACAATTTATCTCTAGTCTGGATGATTTATTTCTTGTCACCCTGTTGTCCTCCCGTTGTGAAAAAAGGCTGTCCTCACTCAGGTCCGCATGGAGCTGGAGGGGGCGTGGCCTCCAGCTCCGGCTGAAAATCGGGAGATTTTCGGGAGAATATTTGTCCCGGGAGGTTTTCGGGAGATGTGCTTAATTTCGGGAGTCTCCCGGAAAATTCGGGAGGGTTGGCAAGTATGCGACAAACTGTCCTCATCTCACCCAACACATTCTGACTTTAACAAAGCAATGAACTCCCTGCTGCCACCTACTGATGTGGAGTATTACATGGTTACCCTGCCGAGCTCTACACAGCACAGACAATAAAGGAACGGCACTCGGCACATTATTTGCAGATTATAATTATTAATTTGGCCCTGTGATGAGGTGGCGACTTGTCCAGGGTGTACGCCGCCTTCCGCCCGATTGTAGCTGAGATAGGCTCCAGCGCCCCCCGCGACCCTGAAGGGAATAAGCGGTAGAAAATGGATGGATGGCTGGAATTATTAATTTGCAAAAAATATTTTTTTGACCAATTAGGTGAAGTTGCATCATTTCCCACAGCACACCAGACAATATCTCGCACAGTGGTTGAAAAACACTGCTCTAGACAGCACCGACACTCAACTACGGCACATTATTTGCAGATTACAATTACTGGTGTGCAAAAAATGTTTTTAACCCAATTAGGCGAAATGACATCATCTCCCATGGCACACCAGACTGTATCTCACGACACACTTGTGTGCCACGGCACAGTGGTTGAAAAACACTGGTCTAGGGCCTCTCCACCCGTTGTGTGTGTGAAGAAGCTGGTGTAAAATGTCAATTAGTGAGTGAAATTTGACCGCAAGTGTATTCCTAGCCCTTTCCTGCCTCGTCACTGATAATAATATAATGTCAAATTTCTCCCGATATTGTTACTGTCCCCCATGGCTGGTCAGGATGGTACTGGGTACCGGGTTGGAGCCGTGTAAGGAGGGTTTGCAAATTGACAGATAAATGTGGTATTTTTCACCAAAACATAAATTACTGAACAATTTGTTTCCCACGTTTTAGTACAAACCATGCATCAAATTAAACCCAGATTTGATCAAAAACAATTCACATAAATTAGTGGCAGAAATATGAAATTCTGCTTAGAACACCAATTTAGCCAGGCAAATATATACATGACAATTATAAAAATGTAAATATTAGCGATGCGGGATATAATAACGATACAGGTAACTTCCTCTTTCTCAAGATTAATACCAACAACTTATATCTATTATTTTCTAAATGTAGGTTTAACTGTATTTTGTGCACTTTTCTTAGCGGCTGACCCACTTTGTAGGCTTTTCAAGTGGCTGAAAGTCATGTTTTTTTCCCCCTCCTCATGGAATGTTTGCAGAACATTTGGTGCAAACCGCACGCCAAATATCTTCCTCTGAAACAGTGAAGAAGTCCTACACCGTCATCACCATGTTTGTTTACAATGAACATGACAGCGCGGCACAAGTAGGCAAAAAGGAGCGTTTGATATACTCACCCTAACCCACCCACAGCACAGCATGGGTCATTTTGCCTCATTGGAGCGTTTATTACCGGTATGATGTCATAATCCCTCTAATCAACCCTAGTTAAATACAGGATGGAGTTTACAATTACAATTGCAAAATAAACCCAGGGATTCAGGTGAACTTTTGGGGTATACAGTAGGGAATGGCCCCATTCCTGGGTGGATCTCACGTGAGACAAAGGTTGGGGGCTAATCATTTTGCAATGCAGTCTGCTGAAAATGATGGAAAGCGCCACTCTACATAGCAACTGACGCTGTGGTCAAAGTTGGAATTGCCACAAAACACATTTTAAGATATTCAACACTCTACTGGCGTCTAAAGTGGATAGTGCACCTCCCCAATTCATCACGTTTCATGTGTCAGGCAAATGGGGCCATATGAATCCTCTTCCTACTGTACTTACATACTTTAGAACAAAACAAATACATCACTTGATCATGCACACACTGATATACATCAAAACAATACTAGTTTATAACCCGCAAGATATGCTGAATGACTTCCTGTTGCATTAAATAGTATTGTTTTGATGTATATAGGCGTTTATTTTATACTGTGTAGTTAAAGTTAAAGTACCACTGATAGTCACACACACACTAGGTGTGGTGAAATTACCCTCTGCATTTGACCCATCTCCTTGTTCCACCCCCTGGGAGGTGAGGGGAGCAGTGAGCAGCAGCGGTGGCCACACTCGGGAATACTTTTGGTGATTTAACCCCCAATTCCAACCCTTGAGTGCCAAGCAAGGAGGTAATGGGTCCCATTTTTTTATAGTCTTTGCTTTATTAATTATTCATGAATTGATTAGTACATTTAATTAGATGAATTTTTTGCATGTTTTTTTATTTAGTTCGAACGCACCAATATAAATTATTTTTCTTTCTTCACAGTTGTGTTTTTTGGAGGTATTTGGTAAGGTTTGACCGTTGAGAATATTCGTGTACATGTTAAACTAACACAGTATTATAGATTGTGTAAGCGTGTCAATTATTTGCGTTTTTTTCGCCATTTTTGTGGGCTGCTTGAGAACATAATCCTGCAAAAAGCGGATAATTAGTGAGTTATTCCCAAGTGTTTGCTGTTACGCGCCTATTTATAATTTATTTTTTACATTATTTATTTTTGAATAACTACTTTATTAATTATTCGTGAATTGATTAACACATTTAATTAGACTCATTTTTTAAAAATAATTTACGCATCGTTTTTTATTTAGTTCGAAAGCACCAATATAAATATTTTTTCTTTAAAATAGATTAAAAAAACATTCCTGACATACTGTCAGTGTATCATTGGAGGAGTGTGGACACAGAAGAAGCACAAGCTTATATTTGTATATTTACCTGTTCAGTGGTTCTCAAACTTTTTTCACCAAGTACAACGGCGGAAAAAACATGTCTCTCCAAGTCATACTTGCCAACCCTCCCGATTTTCCCAGTGCCCCTCCCGAAAATCTCCCGGGGCAACCATTCTCCCGAATTTCTCCCGATTTCCACCCGGCCAACAATATTGGGGACGTGCCTTAAAGGCACTGCCTTCAGCGTCCTCTCCAACCTGTCGTAACGTCCGCTTTTTCTCCATACAAACAGCGTGCCGGCCCAGTCACATAATATATGTGGCTTTTACACACACATAAGCGAATGCATTTCATACTTGGTCAACAGCCATACAGGTCACACTGAGGGTGGCCGTATAAACAACTTTAACACTGTTACAAATATGCGCCACACTGTGAACCCACGCCAAACAAGAATGACAAACACATTTCGGGAGAACATCCGCACCGTAACACAACAGAACAAATACCCAGAACCCCTTGCAGCACTAACTCTGGGACGCTACAATATACAGCCCCCCGCTACAACCAAACCCCGCCCCAGCCTCCTATCTCCCGAATTCGGAGGTCTCAAGGTTGGCAAGTATGCTCCAAGTACCACCATAATGACCAACATTAATATACAGTAGCGTAGTAGGCCTAAGTGTACATTAAAAACACCAGAGGGTTTATTTAACACGTATATTTAATATTTTGGCCACTTTAACATTTATACACACAGTTTGAACAGTAACACTGTGTTTTAAAACGTAATTAAGTGAGATGGAGCTCGTGTGCCACAGTTTGAGAATCCCTGACGTAGTTTGTAATGAAGGATTCTCTGTATGTATAGTATACGCGTGTGTAATATATCCAGACTCTAGGGACAAGGTGTAGAAATGCACTCATTAATAAGGGGGAACGTCTTATATTTGAGTTCATAAGTCCTACAGTGGTACAGGGGTTAGTACAAGTGCCTCACAATACGAAGGTCCTGGGTTCGATCCTTAGCTCGGGATCTTTCTGTGTGGAGTTTGCATGTTCTCCCCGTGAGTCCCCGGGAATCATTTATGGTGATGTGAATGTTGTCTGTCTATCTGTGTTGGCCCTGCGATGAGGTGGCAACTTGTCCAGGGTGTGCCCCGCCTTCCGCCCGAATGTGGCCTGGATAGGCTCCAGCACCCCCCGCCACCCCATAAGGGGACAAGCGGTAGAAAATGGATGGATGGAAGTCCTCTTTGTTTGTTTGCTTCCTGGTTGATGGAGGCTCCAGTTCTTCCTTCCTTTGCAACTTTTAAACATCGTGAGGGGACGAACTTCCAGAGTGGGTGCAACAAAGAAAAATGCGCCGTAAATTCCCCGTGTCTGCACATTTATCCAGAGCCTCACCAACACGATGGACTCCCGCCGGGAAGGAAGACGGCGCTCACGGCACGTCGCACTCGATGTAGGGGATGTCGCTGTAGCGGCGGTCCACCTCCACCCACTGCTGCACAGCCCGGGTCATGATCTCCTCCGAGAGCTTCTGGGCGTAGTCCAGCAGCGCCGGGTCGACCCCAGGAGAACTTATTTCCACCAGGCCCGACTCCGAACGCACCAAGTGGGCCTTATCCCCCCTCGTCCTCCTCCCGTCCTGCTCGGCGTAGCTGCCCCCCTTGGATTTGACGCACCCCATCCTCTGGAGGATCCCGCCTGGTCGGTTCAGTCGCGGTTCATCATTCGGACTCTTTTCCATCCACGTCCGGCCATGACGGTGTCCACGTATCGCGCGACGGACAGGCTCAGGACGCCCATGCCGGTGTGAGTCCGCTTGCCACGCGACCCGTCGTCCCGCTCCTTTCTTTTGCTGCACGTGGAAGAAAAAGTGCATTATGGGACATCCTTAGAAGAGGCAGAAGAGGAGAAGTGTGGCAGCAGCTGCATGACCCCATCTCCTGCTTTTTCACTTTGATGGCTCAGTCCCGTGGCCTATTTTACCTTGCGTGGCACACAAATCTGCTCTGTTCCACTAACGCAGCCCCGAGTCATGCGCGCTTCATTCATCATAAACACCTCCTCCATTGCTGGAAAGTACACGATACTTACTTTGAAGGGCGGGGGACGTCCGTGTCTTCTCCATCTCGTGGAATAATAAGCTTCTTTAAATCTGAGTCCTCTCCTCTTAAAACCTGAGAATAAACGCCAATGAATCCACAGCAGCATGCATGCTTGACACGAGACGCAGGGAATACACACGCAGGGTTGGTGATAGAAGAGTTTTCTAGAAAAGAGAAAGCCACAACATCCGTCCGCTGCTCGCGAAACGTCAACACGAGCGGCAGCACGAAGCACGCGTGTGCAGACGGCGCCCTGACCACAGCGTCGGGCGGGCCGAGCCACATGTCGACCAGGCCGATATCGCCGGGAAGTATCCGTATCGAGCCAATGCGATTTGAGGAGCTGGATATTGGTTAGTTCTATTTTTTCCCCCTCTGTTCTCTGACACATCAGGGAATAAGTACTTAAAGAATCAATCAATCAATCAATGTTTATTTATATAGCCCTAAATCACAAGTGTCTCAAAGGGCTGCACAAGCCACAACGACATCCTCGGTATAGCCCACATAAGGGCAAGGAAAAACTCACCCCAGTGGGACGTCGATGTGAATGACTATGAGAAACCTTGGAGAGGACCGCATATGTGGGCAACCCCCCCCCCCTCCAGGGAGACCGAATGCAATGGATGTCGAGTGGGTCCAACATAATATTGTGAGAGTCCAGTCCATAGTGGATCCAGCATAACAGTAAGAGTCCAGTCCACAGTGGGGTCAGCAGGAAACCATCCCGAGCGGAGACGGGTCAGCAGCGCAGAGATGTTCCCAACCAATATACAGGCGAGCGGTCCACCCCGGGTCCCGACCCCGGACAGCCAGCACCCCATCCATGGCTACCGGATCTGTGTGTCTCCCCTTTCACAAGGGATAGGGGGGAGCAGAGGAGAAAAGAAAAGAAACGGCAGATCAACTGGTCTAAAAAAAGGGGGGCTATTCAAAGGCTAGAGTATACAAATGAGTTTTGAGATGGGACTTAAATGTTTCTACTGAGGTAGCATCTCTAATTGTTACCGGGAGGGCATTCCATAGTACTGGAGCCCCAATAGAAAACGCTCTACAGCCCGCAGACTTTTTTTGGGCTCTGGGAATCACTAATAAGCCGGAGTTCTTTGAACGCAGATTTCTTGCCGGGACATATGGTACAATACAATCGACAAGATAGGACGGAGCTAGACCGTGTAGTATTTTATACGTAAGTAGTAAAACCTTAAAGTCGCATCTTAAGTGCACAGGAAGCCAGTGCAGGTGAGCCAGTATAGGCGTAATATGATCAAACTTTCTTGTTCTTGTCAAAAGTCTAGCAGCCGCATTTTGTACCAACTGTAATCTTTTAATGCTAGACATAGGGAGACCCGAAACTAATACGTTACAGTAATCGAGACGAGACGTAACGAACGCATGAATAATGATCTCAGCGTCGCTAGTGGACAAAATGGAACGAATTTTAGCGATATTACGGAGATGAAAGAAGGCCGTTTTAGTAACACTCTTAATGTGTGACTCAAAGGAGAGAGTTGGGTCGAAGATAATACCCAGATTCTTTACTGAGTCGCTTTGTGTAATTGTTTGGTTGTCAAATGTTAAGGTGGTATTATCAAATAAATGTCGGTGTTTAGCAGGACCGATAATCAGCATTTCCGTTTTCTTAGAATGTTGTGTTTATTATTTTTATTTATTTATTTTTTACATATTTTTTGTGGGTTGCCCCCCCCAAACAAGCATTTGGCATTTAGGGGATATTTGGCATGTGTTTAATTATATTTCTGGACTATGTAAAAAAAATATTAGAGATGTCCGATAACATCGGGCTGCCGATATCACCGGCCGATAAATGCTTTAAAATGTAATATCGGAAATTATCAGTATAACTTTTTCAAACGCCGTTGTACTGATGTACGTAGTGGTACACGGACACGGACACGGACGTTACAGAGTGCCCAATAAACCTTAAAGGCACTGCCTTTGCGTGCCGGTCCAATCACATAATGCCTACGGCTTTTCACACACACAAGTGAATGCAAGGCATACTTGGTCAACAGCCATACAGGTCACACTGATGGTGGCCGTATAAACAACTTTAACACTGTTACAAATATGCGCCACACTGTGAACCCACACCAAACAAGAATGACAAACACATTTCGGGGAGAACGTCCGTACCGTAACACAACATAAACACAACAGAACAAATACCCAGAACCCCTTGCAGCACTAACTCTTCCGGGACGCTACAATATACACCCCCGCTACGCCCTACCACCCCCACCTCAAACCCGCCCCCCCAACCCCGCCCACCTCAACCTCCTCATGCTCTCTCAGGGAGAGCATGTCCCAAATTCCAAGCTGCTGTTTTGAGGCATGTTAAAAAAAATAATGCACTTTGTGACTTCAATAATAAATATGGCAGTGCCATGTTGGCATTTTTTTCCATAACTTGAGTTGATTTATTTTGGAAAACCTTGTTACATTGTTTAATGCATCCAGCGGGGCATCACAACAAAATTAGGCATAATAATGTGTTAATTCCACGACTGTATATATCGGTATCGGTTAATATCGGAATCAGTAATTAAGAGTAGGACAATATCGGAATATCGGATATCGGCAAAAAAGCCGTTATTGAAAATCTCTAAAAAATATGTTAAAAAAAATAAATACTGTATATGTTACGTACGGAGGGGGAAGGAGACGACACAACGGCAGACATCAGTTCAATAGGTTTATTGGCACTAATGATGATGAAGTGGTGGGGTGTGTATGCTACTAAAAGTGAATGGTGCAAGACCATCCATCCATCCATCCATCCATTTTCTACCGCTTGTCCCGTTCGGGGTCGCGGGGGGTGCTGGAGCCTATCTCAGCTGCATTCGGGCGGAAGGCGGTGTACACCCTGGACAAGTCGCCACCTCATTGCAGGGCCAACACAGATAGACAGACAACATTCACACTCACATTAACACATTATGTGTAGAATTAACAATGTAAATGTTACCGGAGTTTGTTGTAAGAGTGTGTTGGACGAATCCTTCGTCAGACCGAAGGGGCAAGGTGAGAAGGCAGTCCGTGGGCAAGCAAGAGGTCGGGCGCTGGAGAGAAGCAACGAGGTCCGCGTCCAAGCAGGGGTCGAGGATCGAGGGAGGCAGTCCGGAATCCAGAGGGAAGTCGAGGCACACAGCTCAATCACGGGAAACAGGGGGAACACTGCGGGGAACACAGAGGACATAAGACACGGGCACAGGGAAGGCACAGAGAGAGCAAGTACGCAGGAGGGAAGCCAGAGACTGGATGCTTACTACGAAGAGTGAACTACGTTCCGGCACTGGATCTTCGGGTCCGCTGGTCTTTACGTTGTCTGTCTTCATCAGATCCAGATGCACAGATTGCTGATTGCCTGCAGTCTGGCAGGCGCGTGGCTGCGAAACGAGAAGCGTGAGCAGGGGCTCGTCCCGGCGCACTTCTAGCAGAGGTGCCGGCAGAGCTTGCAGCAGATGACATGCGGGATTACGCATGCCCCGTGACAGTATATATATATATATATATATATATATAAAATTGTATTTATTTATTTTTTTAACTTACTTTACGCTATTGACTTTTTTTTGCTTAAATCAGGGGTCCCCAAACTTTTTGACTCAGGGGACGCATTGGGTTAAAAAATTTGGCCGGGGGCCAGGCTATATATATATATATATATATATAAACGTATATATATATATATATATATAAACATATATATATATATATATATATATATATATATATATATATATATATATATATATATATATATATATATATATATATAAACATATATATATATATATATAAACATATATATATATATATATATATATATATAAACATACATATATATATATATATATATATATATATATATATATATACACATACATATATATATATATATATATATATATATACATATATATATAAATATATACATATATATATATAAATATATACATATATATATATATATATATATATATATATATACATATATATATATATATATACATATATATATATATATATATATATATATATATACATATATATATATATATATATATATATATATATATATATATATATATATATATATATATATATATATATATATATATATATATATATATATATATATATATATCTTTCGGTCTTGTGACCACTTTAGTACAAGATCCATATATATAATACATTGTTGTCATATATTGCAAGAGTTACAAAATAATTTAATGATCGTGATATTTCAAGTAAAAAGTATCAGTCTGATATCGAATATTATTATCCCCCACCATTGGCCTCGTGAGCAAAGTCACCTTGACAATTTTAAAGTTAGGAGTATCGATATCAGTATCGGTATTGTCTTTAAACCGATAACAACAATTTGCTGTATTGTCCGCCCCTCATGACAGTTCCTGTTCGACCCTAGGGCTGCTCTCCAGCGGATTGTTTAAGAACTGCAGTGCAGCAAAACTGACGTTTCAGCTCTTATGTTTGCAAAGTTGTACATAAACGATTACTGAATCATATCGATTTTAACCTCACATTTTTAGATGCTGTTATTCTGCTGATACCATTAATACATGAAAGTATGAAGGTAATTATATTAACATAATTATCTGCCACTGCTGTGACTTTTTCCACAGTATTTGTTGTTTTGATAGTTTTATTGGGAAAACATGAAATACTGAAATGTACTTTTGTGTAGCGCCTCCCTGTGGTTTAAAATGCCATTGCAAATTCTCAATTTGCCATCAAATCAGTTTATTGACAAGAATGTGCACAACACAAGCAAGGAGTTTGTATCATGCACAAAGAAAATAATATCAACAGATAATAAAATACAATGAGAATATAAGCCTGATGGAGTGCCATCTCCGGGTTGGGGAGGAGACCCTGCCCCAAGTAGAGGAGTTCAAGTACCTCGAAGTCTTGTTCACGAGTGAGGGAAGAGTGGATCGTGAGATCGACAGGCGGATCGGTGCGACGTCTTCAGTAATGCGGACACTGTATCGATCCGTTGTGGTGAAGAAGGAGCTGAGCCGGAAGGCAAAGCTCTCAATTTACCGGTTCGATTTACGTTCCCATCCTCACCTATGGTCATGAGCTTTGGGTTATGACCGAAAGGACAAGATCACGGGTACAAGCGGCCCAAATGAGTTTCCTCCGCCGGGTGGCGGGTCTCTCCCTTAGAGATAGGGTGAGAAGCTCTGTCACCCGGGAGGAGCTCAAAGTAAAGCCGCTGCTCCTCCACACCGAGAGGAGCCAGATGAGGTGGTTCGGGCATCTGGTCAGGATGCCACCCGAACGCCTCCCTAGGGAGGTGTTTAGGGCACGTCGGACCGGCATGAGGCCACGGGGAGGACCCAGGACACGTTGGGAAGACTATGTCTCCCGGCTGGCCTGGGAACGCCTCGGGATCCCCTGGGAAGAGCTGGACGAAGTGGCTGGGGAGAGGAAAGTCTGGGCTTCCTGCTTAGGCTGCTGCCCCCGCAACCCGACCTCGGATAAGCGGAAGAAGATGGATGTATGGATGGATGGTGTTGTTAATATTGCACATGTGTATGTTTATATTCGTAACAGGCGGGAAGTTGTGTTCAATCAATCTTCACTTGCTGTATTTGTTTGTGATGGATGTGCACATAAATATCTTATATACTGTATCATAAAGGACTGTCAGTTTGTTTGCAATTCAAAATAACTGTGCACAAAATGCCATTGACTTATATCACATTTATAAATCGCTCATTGTTTTTTGTCAAGTTAATGACTAATTGCATTTTTTTTATCATTCCAGCTGAATGTGGTTGAAGTGTTAATGATGATCATTTAGACTGCTTTAACCCAAGGGAAGACACTTTAAATATGCTAAAACGTGTATTTTACAGTTTGGCGCCTGACTGAACATACGGGTAACGTTTAGGAGGTTGTCACGTGACCGTCACGTGACTTTTGCAGGATGTGATTTCAGCAAAATGGCGGCGTCTCAGGTAAATTGCAAGTTTCCACAAGTCTGTTTTTTACCTTGAACGTTAATTTTAAAGCCATTTGATGATTGTAATGCTGTGATATAGTGTGACATATTACAATTAAATTGACTATATTCCTTCAATGATTGTATTCCAACTACCAAATCAAATATCGCTAGCTGGCTGTTCTGCTGTTTTAGGGCACAGGAAAGCTTAATAGGGTGCATCAGTACACAAAATAACTAACAGAAGTTGTATTTTTTACATTCCTGATATTTCTAAATATATGTAGGAGTTTTTGAATATTTTAAAGATGTGTTGTTATTTTAAGGAACGGAAATTATAAAAAATAAACCAATTCATTGTTAGGTCATTCTGGTGACCAACCACAAGGTGGCAGTGTCCAGCTATAAACTAACTAGAAGAGTCGGCACAGACTTCATCATGTTGTAAATGCCAATACATTTCCTTTGCAGAATGTATGAGTTTTGACTCATCTGTGACATGTGAACTATACCAACAATTCACATGAATGTATAATGTGACGATATGAATGTTGTCGTTTAAACATGTTTAATTTGCACAAGCTCAAAGTCAACAAAAAGTTGCTTCTCAGCAGCTGGGTGGAATCATTTAAAAATACACTTGATCAAATGTTCTATTAGGTTTTCACTCATCTACACGATATTTGCGTGGTATGAAGTATCGTGTTGTAATTGTATGCATGTTCGAAATGAACTAAAACCATAACCATAAAGTTTTTGGTGAGATTTAGCCCACGTGCGTTTTTAGAAATAAAGGTTTTCATGTCAACAATTTAAAAAGTTGAGCCTTGCTGGGTGGATTGATCCGAATATCAATACCATATAAATAAGTGTTAGGGTATAGACGTTACATTGATATTTTGATCAAATAAGGATTAAGGCAGTGATTTTCAAACTAGTGGTACACGGGCTCCATCTAGTGGTATGCCAAATAATCATATAAATATTACCATATTAGTCTATGCTATATAGTACATTTTCATTTAAACTTTAAAAACTGTATTTGTATTTTCATTTTAGTACAATGTTTATTTAACTTTTACGTGCAGTTGTATTTTATTAATTATTAAAGAGCAGTGCTTTATTTTCCTGTATTCAAACAGTGTTACTGTTGAAACTGCGCGGCCAAAAATATTTAATGTACTTGTTAAATAAATCCTCTGCCTTGTCTTTTACGGATACTTGGACCTACTACGCTACTGTATTTTAATGTTGGTCATTGGTACTTGGAGATTGAAGGGTTTTCTTAGGTGGTACTTGGTGAAAAAGGTTTAAGAACCACTGGATGAAGGTATTTTGTATAGATTTGAATGAGAGCAGGGCGGATCCTGCAGCACTGCGATACATAGATGCCCCGTTTTGCATGAATAAGTAGTTACATGTAAAATGTCAATTATGACAAGGCGCTTCATTTGACATATTCCTAGCCCCTTCATGCTCCGTCACTGATCATCTGAAATGACACATTTCCCTCGACGCTTTATCGGTGCAGGGTTTGCAAGAAGCAACACTGGTATTGAATCCCGCCGGGAGATGTGTTAAGGAATATATAGAAATGTATGTTTTAAATATGCTAAATTTGTTATTTTACACACCAAATAAATAAACCATGCATCAAATTAAATTCAAGTTTGACTAAAAAAGTATCAAAATTGTTTCACATAAAAAAGTGTGAACATTTTTGTAATGGGGGACTACTCTAAATAAATCCCAATTTAGTCAGGGACGGCCTTGAATCAAAGTCAATACAGTAGATAATTGGTTCTCAACCTGTTTTCACCAAGTTCCACCTCAGAATAACACCATCGGTAGGTCAAGAGTCCAAACCCCGGCCGAGTCATACCAAAGACTATAAAAATGGGACCCATTACCTCCCTGCTTGGCACTCAGCATCAAGGGTTGGAATTGGGGGTTAAATCACCAAAATGATTCCCGAGCGCACCCACCGCTGCTGCTCACTGCTCCCCTCACCTCCCAGGGGGTGGAACAAGGGGATGGGTCAAATGCAGAGACTAATTTCACCACACCTAGTGTGTGTGAGACTATCAGTGGTACTTTAACTTTAATAATGACCAACAGTAGCGTAGTGGGCCCAAGTATTCATTAAAAACAAGGCAGATTTTTTTATATTTTTTAGCAAGTGTTTTTTTAAGTATTTTTGACCATTACACACTACACAAACATCAACAATTAAACTATTTTACACTTTTTATTAGTTTCTCAATCATCCATCTAATCATTTTCTACCGCTTGTCCCTCGTCTGGCAGAAGGCAATAATCGTCACTATTATGCTAGATCAGTGGTTCTTAAAGGGGAACATTATCACCAGACCTATGTAAGCGTCAATATATACCTTGATGTTGCAGAAAAAAGACCTTTTTTTTTTTTAACCGATTTCCGAACTCTAAATGGGTGAATTTTGGCGAATTAAACGCCTTTCTAATATTCGCTCTCGGAGCGATGACGTCGCATCGGGAAGCAATCCGCCATTTTCTCAAACACCGAGTCACATCAGCTCTGTTATTTTCCGTTTTTTCGACTGTTTTCCGTACCTTGGAGACATCATGCCTCGTCGGTGTGTTGTCGGAGGGTGTAACAACACCAACAGGGACGGATTCAAGTTGCACCAGTGGCCCAAAGATGCGAAAGTGGCGAGAAATTGGACGTTTGTTCCACACACTTTACCGACGAAAGCTATGCTACGACAGAGATGGCAAGAATGTGTGGATATCCTGCGACACTCAAAGCAGATGCATTTCCAACGATAAAGTCAAAGAAATCTGCCGCCAGACCCCCATTGAATCTGCCCGAGTGTGTGAGCAATTCAGGGACAAAGGCCCTCGGTAGCACGGCAAGCAATGGCGGCAGTTTGTTCCCGCAGACGAGCGAGCTAAACCCCCTGGATGTCTTGGCTCACACCGTCCCGAAGATGATCAAGAGAAGAATATCGACCCTAGCTTCCCTGAGCTGCTGACATGAGGGTATGTCTACAGAATATATTAAATGATGAAAATTGGGCTGTCTGCACTCTCAAAGTGCATGTTGTTGCCAAATGTATTTCATATGCTGTAAACCTAGTTCATAGTTGTTAGTTTCCTTTAATGCCAAACAAACACATACCAATCGTTGGTTAGAAGGCGATCTCCGAATTCGTCCTCGCTTTCTCCCGTGTCGCTGGCTGTCGTGTCGTTTTCGTCGGTTTCACTTGCATACGGTTCAAACCGATATGGCTCAATATTTTCAGTTTCTTCTTCAATTTCGTTTTCGCTACCTGCCTCCACACTACAACCATCCGTTTCAAAACATTCGTAATCTGTTGAATCGCTTAAGCCGCTGAAATCCGAGTCTGAATCCGAGCTAATGTCGCTATAGCTTGCTGTTCTTTCCGCCATGTTTGTTTGTGTTGGCTTCACTATGTGACGTCACAGGAAAATGGACGGGTGGTTAAAACGGCGTGGCGCAGTGGAAGAGTGGCCGTGCGCGACCCGAGGGTCCCTGGTTCAATCCCCACCTAGTACCAACCTCGTCATGTCCGTTGTGTCCTGAGCAAGACACTTCACCCTTGCTCCTGATGGGTGCTGGTTAGCGCCTTGCATGGCAGCTCCCTCCATCAGTGTGTGAATGTGTGTGTGAATGGATAAATGTGGAAGTAGTGTCAAAGCGCTTTGAGTACCTTGAAGGTAGAAAAGCGCTATACAAGTACAACCCATTTATCATTTATTTATTTAAAATCAGGCACTTTGAAGCTTTTTTTTAGGAATATTGCGTCATGGGTAAAATTTTGAAAAAAACTTTGAAAAATATCATAAGCCACTGGGAACTGATTTTTAATGGTTTTAACAATTCTGAAATTGTGATAATGTTCCCCTTTAACCTGGGTTCGATCGAACCCTAGGGGTTCGGTGAGTCGGCCTCAGGGGTTCGGCGGAGCCTCCGCCACGGAGGTAAAGAGACATCCGACTTATCGTGTAAATAAAAACTTCTCCCTATCAGCGTATTATGGATACCCCCAAACAATGTTCTCTCTAATTTTCCATCTGATTTGCAGGTTTTTTGATTGATTGATTGAAATACACAGAATACACAGTACAGTACATATTCCGTACTAAATGGTAACACCCGAATAAGTTTTTCAACTTGTTTAAGTCGGGGTCCACGTTAATCAATTCATGGAAATGTGTGTAAGGTGTGTAATTTGTTGTGAGTTCATGCACCGTGTTGGTTTTGTTGTTTGAACAAGGTGATGTTCAGGCACGGTTCATTTTGTGCACCAGTAAAAGAACATACGACTTTTTCTTAAATTTGACAACAAAATATATATATATATATATATATATATATATACCGTATTTTCCGCACTATAAGGCGCACCTAAAAACCACAAATTTTCTCAAAAGCTGACAGTGCGCCTTATAACCCGGTGCGCTTTATATATGGATTAATATTAAGATTCATTTTCATAAAGTTTCGGTCTCGCAACTTCGGTAAACAGCCGCCATCTTTTTTCCCGGTAGAACAGGAAGCGCTTCTTCTTCTACGCAAGCAACCGCCAAGGTAAGCACCCGCCCCCATAGAACAGGAAGCGCTTCTTCTTCTACTGTAAGCAACCACCTGCCCCCGGAAGAAGAAGAAAAAACGCGCGGATATCACCGTACGTTTCATTTCCTGTTTACATCTGTAAAGACCACAAAATGGCTCCTACTAAGCGACAAGGATCCAGTTCATGAAAAGACGCAATCTCTCCATCCGCACATGGATTACTATTTCACAGCAACTGATATTCCTGTGAACCGCACTGTGGATACAACGGGAGCACGTACGGTGAATATTCGCACCACAGGGAATGAGAAGTCATCCTTCACTGTGGTTCTAGCTTGCCATGCTAATGGCCAGAAACTTCCACCCATGGTGATATTCAAAAGGAAGACCTTGCCAAAAGAGACCTTTCCAGCCGGCGTCATCATAAAAGCTAACTCGAAGGGATGGATGAAGAAAAGATGAGCGAGTGGTTAAGGTAAGTTTAAGTTTACGCGAAGAGGCCGGGTGGCTTTTTTCACGCAGCTCTGTCCATGTTGATATACGTATGTTTGTGATTGCACATTTGCGTACATTTTGGGAGTGAACAGAGTTGTTAGAACGCTGGTTTTTAATATATTATTAAAGTTTGACTGACCTATCTGACTGTTTTTTTGACATTCCTTTAGCGCAGTTAGATGCGGCTTACAACACGGGGCGGCTTATTGGTGGACAAAGTTTTGAAATATGCCGTTCATTGAAGGCGCGGCTTTTAACCCAGGGCGCCTTATGATGCGGAAAATACGGTATATATATTGTGAGTTCGGTGAATGGACATATCAAACTGGTGGGGTTCGGTACCTCCAACAAGGTTAAGAACCACTGTGCTTGATCCACTCGACGTCCATTGCACCGGTCGCCCAGGGGGGCTCCCCACATCTGCGGTCCCCTCCAAGGTTTCTCATTGTTCCATTGGGGTGAGTTTTCCTTGCCCTGATGTGGGATCTGAGCCGAGGATGTCATTGTGGCTTGTGCAGCCCTTTGAGACACTCGTGATTTATGGCTATATAAGTAAACATTGATTGATTGATTGATTGACTGACTAACAATCAAATATAAGGCCAGTAAAAGACAAAAATCATTCTGTTGTTGAGAACTATCCAGAGTATTGATATTGGCGAAACTGTCCACTATTGTATCGGACCGATACCAGCATGTGCAGTATTGCCTGTCTTTACAATGTTATTGTTTTCTTGCGTCGAGATAGCTTTTACACGTCGTGTGACGTCACGCGGTCCAGTTTGTTCCACCTGTTGCGCAATCCCCGCACGCGAAGTAAATCTATCTGCAATCTGCACATGCTCCCGATCCCTTAACGGTTCGACGGAGGAGGGAAAAAAAAACGTTTTCAAGGTTAAAAGTCCTCGTTGCCTGGCCAACCAATCATATTTTTTGACGCCTCAAAAGCGGCTAAAGTCGGACTATAAAAACCGCAGGCGCTAATAAAAGTGTGATACGGGGACATTATCGGGAAGACTTTGTCCAAGCCACACCGCAGGATCCTCTCCACCCCGCCCCTTAAGACGATGCATCTGTCTCAGATACTTTTGTCGTTTACTCTGCTGGCGCTCCTACCGGCTGCGGTGGCCCCGGGCGAGCGAGAGACGCGCCCGCAGACTCCCACCAGCAGCGGGCCGGAGGACGCGGAGCAGTGCGCCACCTGCGACGTCCGCCAGCAAATCAAAAGCATGCGTCTGAACGCCATCAAGTCCCAGATCCTGAGCAAACTGCGCATGAAAGAAGCTCCCAACATCAGCCGCGATGTGGTCAAGCAGCTCCTGCCCAAAGCGCCGCCGCTGCAGCAGCTGCTGGACCAGTACGACGTGCTGGGGGACGACAACCGGCACGCCACCGTGGACGACGACGACGAGCACGCGGTCACGGAGACCATCATGATGATGGCGACTGAACGTAATTTCATTATTCTCTTGCTTTGCACGCCTTTTTTTCCCATTGCCTGACGGATAATACAATTAAAAAGTAGGAATTGCAAATGTGAAAAAACATTTTCCTTACAATTTAAAAATATGAATATGAATTGAAACTAATCATTTCAATCTTTCATAAATGTTATATGTTGGACATATACGTTACTACTTCCAGTCTAGTTTGGTCATTGCATGTTCCTTATATGGGAATTGGAAAAACAAAACAATTGGATTATTACATTTCTATTTTAAAATACTAAAAACTGATATTAATAAACCAAGCATTCTTATGTTCGTATACTTTTGTGTTGAAAAACAATCGATAGATCTAAAAAAAAAAAATGGTTTAATGTTTATATGATTTATATATACAGTACAGGCCAAACTTCTCATTCATGACTATTTACATTGTAGATTGTCACTGAAGGCATCAAAACTATGAATGAACACATGTGGAGTTATGTACTCAACAAAAAACGGTGAAATAACTGAAAACCTGTTTTATATTCTATGCATCCATCCATTTTCTACCGCTTGTCCCTTACGGGGTTGCACGGGCGGAAGGCGGGGTACACCCTGGACAAGTCGCTACCTCATCGCAGGGCCAACACAGATAGACAGACAACATTCACACACGAGGGCCAATTTCTAGTTTCTTCAAAATAGCCACCCTTTGATTACTTTTTTGCACACTCTTGGCATTCTCTCGATGAGTTTCAAGAGGTAGTCACCTGAAATGGGTTTCACTTCACAGGTGTGCTTGAAGCTCTTTGAGAGAATGCCAAGAGTGTGCAAAGCCGTAATCAGAGCAAAGGGTGGCTATTTTGAAGAAACTAGAATATAAAACAGGTTTTCAGTTATTTCACCTTTTTTGTTAAGTACATAACTCCACATGTGTTCATTCATAGTTTTGATGCCTTCAGTGACAATCTACAACAGGGGTGTCAGACTCATTTTTGATCGGGGGCCACAAAAAATCTACTCCCAAGTGGGCCAGACTTGTAAAATCACGGCACAATAACTTAAAAATAAAGACAACTTCAGATTGTTTTCTTTGTTAAAAAATTAATGTTGTTGTTTTTTACACTTACATGTTGTGGTTAATAGTATTTTATCTTTATTTGTCGTTATTTATACTTTCTGAATAAATTGTGATAATGTTCATTAGTCAACTCATTGGTGTTAATTTTCAATCTATCAAGATAAAAAAATTATATCAAAATCAAATTACAGGTTGTTATGTATGTAGTTTGATCATTTTCCTCGACTGGTGAACTAACATCATGTGGTTACAAAGAATTGCTATTGCGACATCTAGTGGACACATTTAGTACAGCAGTTTCTTTCATTCAAAAATTTCGGCAAATTTTTATACTTTGCGAACTCATTCGGGCCGGATAAAGCCTGCTTGCGGGCCTGGTCTCTTTGAAACCCCTGATCGACAATGTAAATAGACATGAAAATAAAGAAAACGCATTGAATGAGGAGAAGGTGTATATGTATATATATATATATATATATATATATATATATATATATATATATATATATATATATATATATATATATATATATATATATATATATGTATGTGTGGGGGAAAAAATCACAAGACTATTTCATCTCTACAGGCCTGTTTCATGAGGGGGGTACCCTCAATCGTCAGGACGATTGAGGGTACCCCCCTCATGAAACAGGCCTGTAGAGATGAAATAGTCTTGTGATTTTTTTCCCCACACATACATATATTGCGCTCTACTACGGTATCGAGCACTATTTTTTGGATAACCTTATTAAGACATATATATATATATATATATATATATATATATATGTATATGTATATATATATACGTATATATATATGTGTATATATATATATGTATATATATATATATATATGTATATATATATATGTATATATATATATATATATATATACATGAAACTTAAATGACCAAAACATACACTGATTTGTATAAATTAGAAATGTCAAAATCTCATACTTTTTTCCGACTTGTTTCCAGACATTCCAGCAGGTCTCCGCAGACTTAGTTTGCCGCCACTTTACAATAAATATTCCCACTTTTTCATGTGCAACAACTTTTATACTTTTTTAATCAGACTTCAATTTAGATAGATGCCTGCTTTGTTGGGGTGTGTAAAAGATCATGGCAGCTATGCATCTTAAAGGGGCGTGTCCAATCTAATCTGCATATCTCTGGCCCAAGCACAGAGGTGTCCAAAGTGCGGCACGCAGCAAATTTTTTAACGGTCTGCGGCACATTCTAAAAATACTGTTTATAAAAAAACAACATAAAAAGTGGTAATAAGAAATTTTTTTAATCGATAAATTGTATTTGTTTTGAACGTGAAAAAATCAACATGGTACACACATTCTTTGATTTCTCAGTATGTGTTTGGACACCCCTGCCCTAGCAAGTGACATAAAAAAACCAAATGATCCAGTTCTATATTTAGTGATCCATAACTTTATATTTTGGATGTCTTGGAAACATGTTTTTTTCTTTCAAGTTTCAACACTGTTAGCTCACTGTAATGGGTTTAGTATCAACATTAATAAATACTAATAGCATATATTAATGTATTTTTTGTTAATACTATGCTGAAAACTTCTCTTACTTTCAGTCCCGTTACTCAAATCTTCGGCTTATAGGAACAAAAAGGAAATCAAGTTGTGTGAGATGGACCAATACACAGCAGTCGAATAATGTAATATATGTATTACCAGTAGAAATGTACATTTATTTTAAGAGTTACATCAAGCAAATGAGGAGTTGGAATGCTTTGAAGATATATTATGTGTTTCATCTCCCTTCAGCTGAGAGCGTGGTCCAAGTAAAAGGAGACCCAAAGTGCTGCTTCTTCTCCTTCACCCAAAAGTTTCAAGCCAGCCGCATATTCCGGGCTCAGCTGTGGGTGCACCTGCGTCCCGCCGACGAGGACACCACCGTCTTCCTGCAGATCTCCAGACTGACCCCGGTTTCGGACGGCAACCGGCACATCAGGATCCGCTCCTTGAAGATCGACGTGAATGCCGGAGTTAGCTCCTGGCAGAGCATCGATGTCAAACAAGTGCTGAGTGTGTGGCTGCGGCAGCCCGAGACCAACTGGGGCATCGAGATCAACGCCTACGACAACAAAGGCAATGATCTGGTGGTGACGGCTGCAGAACCAGGACTAGAAGGGCTGGTGAGCTTAATCCTCTTTACACCTATCTATATATACATCTATCTATACATCTATAGAGAGAGATGTCCTTTAAATTGCCTGGTCCAAATCTATTAATAGAAGTAAACATATTTCAAAGAACATGCGATTGTACGCAAAAAAACAGCAATACCAAATACCATACATTGATGCGCACATTTACAATACTTCATTATTCTGGCCACAAATTAATAGAACATAATTAAGTCAACCTCTTGTGGTGTAAAAAAAGCAAATCAAAACTATGTAAGGCTTTACTTCCAAACATTGAAAAAAGCTGCGGGCATAAAGCCGTCTGCAATAATGAATATACTGTATGGCTGTCCCGCGGGGTAAAGACAGGAGCATAGACCACGATAGTCCAGGTCTCGTATTTGAACACAAATGTACATCATTACTGTTACCCCAGCTTGACATGTCTGGTTTTAGGTGTTTTAAATCAATAAATAACTCTCGACTTACATTTTAAAGTCGCTCTTTCCGATCCGCGAAGCGTCGCCATACTGAAAATCATTTTCAGAGTTTAGTGTGCAAAGGATCTTGGGATGTGAAAGGGTGAGAAGTGTACACGGCATGCACACCTGTTGGCCGGATTCGAAGGACACTTGAAGCCTTTGCGCACCGCGATGATGTCAGCACCCCACAAATGTGGACTGCGAAGGATGCAGCCACCGAATTGGGACACAGCTTATATCCATCTATACATCTATCCATCTATCTATTTATATCACAGGTATAAATATATATATATATATATATATATATATATATACACATCTATCTATATATATCCAGTGCATCCGGAAAGCATTCAAAGTTCTTCACTTTTTCCACATTTTGTATTGGTACGTCCTTATTCCAACACTGAATAATTTTCATCCTTAAAATTCTACAGACAATACACCATAATAACAAAAGTATCCATCCATCCATTTTCTACCGCTTGTCCCAGGGTGTACCCCGCCTTCCGCCCGAATGCAGCTGAGATAACAAAAGTAGTTTTTTTTTATTTTGCAAACGTAAACTAAAAATAAAAAATAAAACAATCACATACAGCCTTTGCTCAAGACATTGTTGATGCACCTTTAGCAGCAATTACAGTCTTAAGTACAAACCCTGTTTCCACATGAGTTGGGAAATTGTGTTAGATGTAAATATAAACGGAATACAATGATTTGCAAATCATTTTCAACACATTCAGTTGAATATGCTACAAAGACAACATATTTGATGTTCAAACTGATAGACTTTATTTTTTTGTGCAAATAATCATTAACTTTAGAATTTGATGCTAGCAACACGTGACAAAGAAGTTGGGAAAGGTGGCAATAAATACTGATAAAGTTGAGGAATGCTCATCAAACACTTAATTGGAACATCCCACAGGTGAACAGGCAAATTGGGAACAAGTGGGGGCCATGATTGAGTATAAAAGTAGATTCCATGAAATGCTCAGTCATTCACAAACAAGAATGGGGCGAGGGTCACAACTGTGTTAACAAATGTGTGAGCAAATTGTTGAACAGTTTAAGAAAAACCTTTCTCAACCAGCTATTGCAAGGAATTTAGGGATTTCACCATCTACGGTCCGTAATATCATCAAAGGGTTCAGAGAATGTGGAGAAATCACTGCACGTAAGCAGCTAAGCCCGTGACCTTTGATCCCTCAGGCTGTACTGCATCAACAAGCGACATCAGTGTGTAAAGGATATCACCACATGGGCTCAGGAACACTTCAGAAACCCACTGTCAGTAACTACAGTTGGTCGCTACATCTGTAAGTGCAAGTTAAAACTCTCCTAAGCAAGGCGAAAACCGTTTATCAACAACACCCAGAAACGCCGTCGGCTTCGCTGGGCCTGAGCTCATCTAAGATGGACTGATACAAAGTGGAAAAGTGTTCTGTGGTCTGACGAGTCCACATTTCAAATTGTTTTTGGAAACTGTGGACGTCGTGTCCTCCGGAACAAAGAGGAAAAGAACCATCCGGATTGTTATAGGCGCAAAGTTGAAAAGCCAGCATCTGTGATGGTATGGGGGTGTATTAGTGCCCAAGACATGGGTAACTTACACATCTGTGAAGGCGCCATTAAGGCTGAAAGGTACATACAGGTTTTGGAGCAACATATGTTGCCATCCAAGCAACGTTACCATGGACGCCCCT
Organism: Nerophis lumbriciformis; assembly: GCF_033978685.3. NCBI lineage: Eukaryota > Metazoa > Chordata > Actinopteri > Syngnathiformes > Syngnathidae > Nerophis > Nerophis lumbriciformis. The sequence goes on from NC_084578.2 coordinate 30,650,697, forward strand.
GCTTATTTCAGCAAGACAATGCCAAGCCACGTGTTACATCAACGTGGCTTCATAGTAAAAGAGTGCGGGTACTAGACTGGCCTGCCTGTAGTCCAGAGCCGTCTCCCATTAAAAACGTGTGGCGCATTATGAAGCCTAAAATAGCAGAAGGGAGACCCCCGGACTGTTGAACAACTTAAGCTGTACATCAAGCAAGAATGGGAAAGAATTCCACCTGAGAAGCTTCAAAAATGTGTCTCCTCAGTTCCCAAACGTTTACTGAGTGTTGTTAAAAGGAAAGGCCATGTAACACAGTGGTGAACATGCCCTTTCCCAACTACTTTGGCACGTGTTGCAGCCATGAAATTCTAAGTTAATTATTATTTACAAAAAAAAATAAAGTATATGAGTTTGAACATCAAATATCTTGTCTTTGTAGTGCATTCAATTGAATATGGGTTGAAAAAGATTTGCAAATCATTGTATTCCGTTTATATTTACATCTAACACAATTTCTCAACTCGGGTTTGTATTTTTGAATACGATGCCTCAAGCTTGGCACACCTATCTTTGGGCAGTTTCGCCCATTCCTCTTTGCAGCACCTTTCAAGCTCCATCAGTTTGATTGGGAAGAGTTGGTTTTCATCCAGGATGTCTCTGTACATTGCATTCATCTTTCCCTCTATCCTGACTAGTCTCCCAGTTCACGCTGCTGACAAACATCCCCACAGCATGATGCTGCCACCACCATGCTTCACAGTAGGGATGGTATTGGCCTGGGGATGAGAGCTGCCTGGTTTCCTCTAAACATGATGCCCGGTATTCATGCCAAAGAGTTGAAGCTTTGTCTTATCAGACCAGATACTTTTGTTTCTCATGGTCTGAGAGTCTTTCAGGTGCATTTTGGAAAAAAGTTTTACTAAGAAATGGCTTCTGTCTGTCTTATTGGTGAATTGCTGCAGAGATAGTTGTTCATCCACAGAGGAATGCTGGAGCTCTGAGAGAGTGGCCATCGAGTTCTTGGTTACCTCACTGACTAGACTAAGATGAATGCAGCAATGTACAGAGACATCCTGGATGCAAACCAACGCTTCCCATCCAATCTGAGGGAACTCGAAATGTGCTACAAAGAGGAATGTGCGAAAATACCCAAAGATAGGTGTGCCAAGCCTGTGACGTCGTATTCAAAAAGGCTTTAATTGCTGCCATTGAGCAAAAAGGCTGTGAATACTTATGTGCATGTGATTTATTATTTTTAAACATTTTAATACATTTGCTTATTTTTTCGAAAAAACATTTTTACATTGTCATTATGGGGTATTGTGTGTAGAATTTTGAAGACAAAAAAATAATTGATTCCTTTTTGGAATAAGACTAACATTACAACATGTGAGTACTTTCCTGGTGCACTGTATCTATATCCATCTATTTATGCATCTATCTATTATCTATGCATATATGTGGACGGCGTGGTGGCTTGGGACAGTGGCCGTGCCAGCAACCTGAGGGTTCCTGGTTCGATCCCCAGCTTCTACCATCCTAGTCATTTCCGTTGTGTCCTTGAGCAAGACACTTCACCCTTGCTCCTGATGGGTTGTGGTTAGCGCCTTGCATGGCAGCTCCCGCCATCAGTGTGTGAATGGATGAATGTGGAAATAGTGTCAAAGCGCTTTGAGTACCTTAAAGGTAGAAAAGCGCTATACAAGTATAACATTTACATGTGTCTATATCTATACATCTATCTATTTATATCCATCCATCTATCTTTCTATCCATAAATCTCTCTATATCTATCCAACTATCTATCCATCTATATCACATGTGT